>NW_027331154.1:0-15174 GCF_022965805.1 Primulina eburnea
AATTCGCTATAAAAATTAATTTGAAAGTAGACAAGGTGTTTGTATACTTTGTTAATTTAATTTATAATTGTGGCGGTTAGTGATTGGATCAAGATATATAATATTGGATCAATTAATTATAGTGATAATTAATTGATGGTGTATGATATGTGATATTATGCATGAAGGATGATCAAAAGCCCAAGCCCAATTTGCTAGGTGTATGCTAGGATATTTGTGTTGTATGATTGTAATAATTATCAATTTCAAGTGGGCTTGGTTTATGGCCCGTTCCCACCCCATGAGATGTATCCCTATGTGCCATGGATATTTAATTGTAAATATTAGAATAGTGGAAGATCAAGATTGGAAGATGGTGGCCTTGGTGATTATGAAGATCGAAGACATGTAATATTGGATGCTAATGTAATAATTTAGTTGCATTGCATCCCTTGCATTTACCCTAGGATTGGACCTAGGCCCGTGTTTAGCTCACACGGGCCATTAGTATTGGGGCAATTGATCATCCTTGTATGTTTTCTATTTATAATATATGCATGATATGTTATAAATAATGAGTATGTGCGTTATTATTATTATAATAACAAAGTTGCATGAATCCGGCAAACATACGATCAAACATGGCGAGCTTTTAAAATAAATTAATGATGAGACCTTTCAAAATTAAAAAACCCTCATTTTGAATTAGATTCAAAATTAATATCAAGTCCGAAAAGGGGAATTATAAATTTGTTTATAATTTCCTTGTCTTCCATCGACAATGGATGCATGATGAACGCTACCCGTACTCGGGGCTCGGCTCATATTATTGAGGGGGCCCTGGGTGCCGGAAAGCTGTGACATCCATTGACATTGTGATGTGAACTACGTGGAACTCCCATGATTTCGGCTCATATTATTGAGGGAACTCATGGCGACCGTCCATTAAGGTTCAACATCGATGGGTTAGGCTTGACACGTAAAGATGAACGACGTCATATTATTGGGTCCTAATCAAACGTGAGACAAAAGTTTACGTAGAGGGTTGCATTGTGATGCAATTGGAAACTACCTTTTAGGAATTGTGATTGACTGATATTATTCGGGATCACAATTCGCTAATTGGACCTTACGTACCTACTGAGGAAAGGAGTTTCCCGTTTTCACTAGAGGGTAGTGAAAGATGTCAAAACAGTGGGAGCAAATATTTATGAAGTAAAAGTCCAAACTTCATATCTTACTAAATATTTAAAATAGTCATCAACATTTATCTGTTTTTACTTTTCAGTACAAATCAACAATGTCTTCGATGCGCAATTCGATATCTGTAATACTCGACAAACACATATTAACTAGACCTAATTACCTCACTTGGCTAAGAAATTTGAAAATAGTCTTGAATTCGGAAAGGGTAACATATACACTGACTCAGTCGCCCCCTGTTGAGGCTCCGACTGACTGCACTCCTGAGGAATTGCAGGCTTACAAGGAATGGTGTGACCATGACTTGATAGCCAGGTGTTATATGCTAACTTCTATGAACGATGAGCTGCAGAGGCGTTTTGAGGGTGCAAAGAATGCTGCTGACATTCATTTGCACCTCAAAGAGCTCTTTGGAGAGCAAACGCGTCCTCTTAGACATGCTACCGTCAAGGAGCTGATCACTTTGCGCATGCGAGATGGGACCTCGGTCCATGAGCATGGCCTAAAGGTGATCGGGCTCGTGGACAAGCTCGTTGGCATGGATCTGATCTTGCCTTCGGAGTTGACCACCGACGTGTTGCTGTTATCGCTGCCTAGCTCATTTGATCCTTTTGTGGTGAATTTCAACATGAACAAGATGGAACCGACCCTTGAGGAGTTGGTGAACATGCTTGTTACGTTTGAATCCACCATCAAGAAAGAGAAGTTGGTTCTTTATGTGGGTTCTTCATCTGGTACGAAGATTGATCCACATGGGAAGGGAAAGAAGAGTTCTTTCCAACGTCCCAAAAAGAACGTGCCCTTGTTGAGGCAATCTCCGAATCCTGTTGAGACAGCCAGACCAGTTAAGGCTGAGAAGACTGGTGATGTTTGTCATCACTGCAAGAAGCCTGGACATTGGAAGCGAAATTGCAAGGAATATCTGGCCCAGAAGTGTTCTGGAAACGGTATGTTCTAAATTTAAGTAAACATTTCAATTAACTCTACTTCTTGGGTATTAGATACCGGTTGTGACTCACATCTCTGTAATGGGTTACAGGTGATGGGAAGAAGTAGGAAGCTTAAGGAAGGTGTGACCTTCTTGAGGATGGGCAATGGAGCAAGAGTTGCTACCAAGGCTATTAAGGATGTTTACTTATTGTTGAACAATGACTTTAAGTTAATTTTAAGAGATGTTTTGTTTGTACCTGTTTGGTGTAAAACATTGTTTCCATTTCTATTGTGATAAAAATGGATATTCTTGTTTATTTAGCAAAGGTGTTTGCAACATTTACAAGAATGAATGTTTAATTGGTACTTGAGAACTTGAAAACGATCTCTATAACTTAAAAATAAAAGATATTCCATTAAATGTCCATTCAAAGGCAGACACCATATGAGATATGGATGGGTAAGCCTCCCAAATATTCTCATCTTAGAATATGGGGAGCCCTGCTTATGTGAAGCAGGTAGTGGGAGATAAATTGGATTGTTGATCCATTTTATGTTACTTTGTGGGATATCCAAGGAATTAAGTTGGATATTATTTCTATCATCCCCAAGAAACAAAGGTGTTTGTTTCTAGGAATGCAACCTTTTTGGAAAAAGATTTTCTATTGGATAGAAAAGGGAGATGATAGAACTCGAAGAGGTTCGAGAGAAACCCGCAATTATAGAACCCACACCCAATGAGCCAAGAGAGGAGATACAAGCTCCTAGCAGGTACGAGAAAGTCTCGAGACCACCTATGAGGTATGGTCAGCTTCTTGAAGAGGGCCATGATGAGCCTAACCATGGATGTGATCCAAGGACCTTCAAGGAAGCGTTATCTGATGCCAATTCATCCAAGTGACTTGAAACAATGGAATCTGAGTTGAATTCCATGCATTCGAACCAAGTGTAAGATCTTGTGGATCCACCTGTGGGAACTGTTTCCACAGGGACTTGGGGAGGATGGGAAGGTGTTGACCTTCAAGGCGCGATTGGTAGCAAAAGGGTATACTCAAAGACAAGGTGTTGACTATGAGGAAACCTTTTCTCCAGCTGCGATGTTCAAGTCCATTAGGATATTGCTAGCCATAGCTGCATGGTTTGACTATGAGATATGGCAGATGGATGTGAAGACAGCCTTCCTTAATGGGGATATTAAGGAAGAAATTTACATGTCTCAACCTGAAGGGTTTACATCCATCGGAAGTGAGCATATGGTATGCAAACTTCAAAGATCTATTTATGGTCTTAAGCAGGCATCGAGGAGCTGGAACCTCAGAATCGATAGTACAATCAAAGAGTTTGGTTTTACTAAGAATCCTGAGGAACCCTGTGTGTATAAGAAGGTCAGTGGGAGTGCTGTGACATTCCTTGTTCTTTACGTTGATGACATTCTACTCATTGGGAATGATGTAGGAATGTTGCAATCAACAAAGATATGGTTAGCAAGTAAGTTCTCAATGCAGGACTTGGGTGAAGCATCTTTTGTATTGGGAATACAGATCTATAGAGATAGATCAAGAAGATTGCTTGGTCTCACCCAGTCCACATACATTGATATCATCGTGAAGCGGTTCTTGATGGATGAGTCCAAGAGAGGACATCTACCAATGTGTCATGGCGTGTCCCTATCCAAGTCTATGTCTCCCAAGACTGATGCACTGATAGCGGCGATGACACGAATTCCGTATGCTTCGGCTATTGGTAGTATCATGTATGGGATGATATCTACACGTCCTGACGTGGCATTTGCACTAAGTGTAGTGAGTAGATATCAATCCAACCCTGGTCTTCCACACTGGAAAGCTGTGAAAGACATCCTCAAGTATTTGAGAAGGACCAATAAGTTGTTTTTGGTCTATGGGGGTGGAGAACTAAAATTGGAAGGCTATACCGACTCTAGCTTCCAAAGCGATATCGATGACTCGAAGTCAACCTCTAGGTTTGTATTCATGCTCAATGGTGCTGCTGTCTCTTGGAAGAGTTCCAAGCAAGACAACATTACGGATTCCAGCACAGAGGCCGAATACATTGCTGCATCAGATGCAGCAAGGGAGGGTGTTTGGATAAGGAATTTCGTCCAAGAATTGGGCGTCATTCCTAATGGAGTTGCTCCTGTCCCGGTGTTGTTTGACAACACGGGAGCTATAAGTCAAGCAAAGGAGCCTAGGTCTCATCAGAAATCCAAACGAGTATTGAGAAAGTACCACATCCTCGGAGAGATTGTGGAAAGAGGAGAAGTGTGTTTTGACAAAGTCGGCTCCGCCGATAATGTTGTTGATCCACTAGCTAAGCCTTTACCCGGGCCATTATTCGACAAGCATCGCGAATCAATGTGTTTGATGCATATGGGTAGTTGGCTCTAGTGCAAGTGGGAGATTGTTAGAGTAGGTACCCGTCGAACCAAGTGTTGGCCGAGTGTTCACAATGAAACTCTATGTATAAGCAATCTTTATTTTAATAATATTTGAAATTATTATTTTGGCAAATCTTTATCTGTATACCCATGCTAGTTGCATAGATAAAGTCCTTGAATATACAAATAGTAGAAAGAATATGAGATGCTCATATGATGAGTATCATGAAACTCATATTTGAAATACTGTATATTCTAAACCGTTCCTAGTCGATTCAGCCGCCAGTAAGAAGGATAAAGGCCGCTCGAGTTAGAGACTAGTATCTGCGATGTGAGTACCATGTTTCATTGGTAGGGGACATTGTGATGTCCGAACATGCAGATAGGTGCTCCTTGTAGAGTGCACTGAACAACCCTCCATAAAAGGACTTTCCAAGTGGTTCTCACTTATCGAGTGGAAAAGTCCTGGTTTATGGTTGTACAGAATTAGTCCTTATGACCCGGGACAACATTGAGACTCTATGTGCTAGAATTACACTTTGACTTGTTTACCGACTCTCATGGGGTCATCAGGTGGCAAGGTTGGGTGTTCTGTCGAAACACATAGGAGTCGATGCATTGTAGTCGGGGATTCACCGCTTACCTACGGGTATGGATATCCTATGTGTTTTTCATGTATGTGTGGGTTGAAATCTCTGATCAGAGTATGATGGTAATTATGAAAGGGGTTTCATAGATTACACCATCGATGCAACCACAACATGACACATAGTATCGATTCATTGACAACTCTCGATAGACCAATAGTTGTCGAATCGGTCGGGATATATGAGTTGAAGGGACCGTACTGTACGCTAACCATAATTGAATGGTTCTTGCAGGCACTATCATGTGATACCTAGGGAATCACGTAAGCGATGCTGCTAGGCGTTTAACGTGATTGGTTGGGTACTATCAGACTTGAGTTCTGACGTTCTTACTATCAAGGAGTTGATAAGTAAGAATGGAGCAATTGGGGTATGCTCGAATAAGGACATGTTTAGTCCGAATCACATAGAGATGTGAACCCACGGCTAGTTGTATCAATGAACCATTGAGGGCCACACAAGTACTTGCTTTGTAAATCCCGATGAGAAGTAAAATAGTTCAATGTGTTGAACGGCTTATAAATGTGTTTATAAGCGTTAAGAAAAATAGAAGTATGACTTCTAAGAGAGAAATATAAATTTTAATTTATGGAAGTGTTCCTAAGATTAAAATTTGGCCAAGTAAATAATGTAGTTGAAAATTGTGATTTTCATAAACATTATTGGAGACTAAATTAAATTAATTCAAGTGTTGAATTAATTAAACACTAGTGGACCTAGTAGAGTCCAAATAATTAAAAATAATTCAAGTGTTGAATTAATAATATTGAGTCTTGTAGAGCTCAATCAAAATAATTATTTAACTAGTGGGACTTGAATAAATTCAAGTAATATTTAATTAATCTCAAAATGTTTGAGATAATTAAATTTAGTCTATGGTTTTTAATGTGTTAAAAACCATATTATATATGTGAGACATGCTAGGGTTTGCATGCTTGGGAGGTGAAAGGTTGTTGTTTACTTTTTATTAAAAAAATTCCAAAAGCATGCAACTTTTGAGAGACAACTTTACACAACAACCTAGGCTAGTCTCCCACACTACACACAATCTCACTTTGGCCGAAATTTTAAAAAAATTTCTCTCCATTCTCTCTCATTTTTGTTCTTCATTTTTGGAGATACAAAATCATTCTCATTGAAAAATCTTCAAATATTTCTAGTGCAATATTTGAAGGGGTTTACATTGCTAGTGGTGGGCTTGATTTTGAAGCAAAGGAGGAGGAGCTTGTAGACTTATCTTCCATTTCAAGAGCTTTGTTGTTCACAACAAAGTTGGAGCCAAACATCAACCTCAAGAGGTTGATAGGTAAATCTTTCTTAAACATCCTATGTATGTTTTTATTGTAAATATTGCACAAGAACTTGGTGGCCGATATTTTATCTTGCAAAATCGAAAATTTTGTGCTTCCGTTGCGCTTCCGACCACCGTAACCGGTCCGCTTTCATGAAATTCATGGTTTTTGGATCAAGATACATATTTTAAAAATCACACAATATGCACATCCGAAAATCTTCAAAGTTGAAACTTGTTTTCATGCAAATTCAAACATAAATACATAATATGGTGTGATGATGAGTAAAAGGAGAATATGGAGTGCCTTTGCTTTTTAAACGCATGATTTCTCGTTGACGATTACGAAGAACGGCGACGACAACCTTGGCTTGAATTCTTCTTTGAAACTCACGAAATTTTCTTCCAAATTGTGGAGTGTGTGTGCCGTGTTTTTGGAGAGATTTTGGAGTGCGAAATTCTGAAAAGTGACGTGTGAAAAGTGTAGGGTTATGGGGTCTAATTTACATATTAAATAGTTAATTAAGTACTAACCAAGCTTAGGCCCATTAAGCATACAAGTTAGGCCCATTAGTGCTTAATTAAATATTAAAAATATTTTGTTGAATAAAGTTTGTGAATTTATTATCCGAGTTGCCGAAACGTTCGCATTTTTTTTTTAAAAACCAACACCGATAAAATTTACGTCCCGGCGTATAAAATTACATCAAAATCTCATATTTTCAAAAAAATAAAAAGCACCACCCTTAATTTAAGTAATTAAAAACAATTATTTAATAAAACCATTTTCTATGTTCCAGCCCTCAGTCTCCGTTCCTCGATCGCAACTCGAATAACCTTTTAAAAATGCATGTTAATGCAACCATGTTGAATAATATAATTTAAACACATCAATATGCATAACATAATTAATCCATGCAATTAAAACATTTAATGAAAATACACAAGGAATTTAATAACTTGCGCATGTGGTTCGCATAGACTTTTAAATTTTCGGGGTGTTACAATTCCGGTTTTTACGCGGGATAGTCCTTCTTGTAAATCCCTACGAATGGCTTATTCCTTTGATCGTCTAATTGGGTCAACGATCAAAAGCTTTGTTCCTCGCTTAGATTGCACTAGAAATCGCAAGCGATTTGTTCGTTGAGACTGTAGCCTCCAAATTTCCAAAATTTGGTGTCGGCGCGGCGCAGATGAAAGCACTTGGCCGATTTTTTTATTCGAAAAACTTTATGTGGCCGTGTCTTTCACTTGAGGGATTGGAGAGAATTTTCTTTTGTTTTGTGTGCAAAAATTAGGTTAGTAATTATGAGTTCTAGTTATGTATATATTGAGTGAGACTTCTAATATAATTAGGAGTTTCTCTCCCACAAGGACTCTTATAATTTCGTTATATTTAAACTCTAATATAATTAATATATAATGTATTTAATAACCTTTAATAATACATGATATAATAATATCATATACACATATTTTATATCACCATATAAAATATATATATATATATATATATATATATATTAAATTAAATTAAATAACTATTACTTAATTTATAAATTAACTCTTTGGTTAATTTAATTCTAGACTCCTCTAAAATATTTACGAGAATTTGTGCATGTTAGTAATCACCACTACTAGCACAATGATTTAATTAGTTAATTCTTAATTCACTAAATAAATGATTTCGAACTCATTATAACCCCGATCGATGATCCGAGAGCACTGATGTATCAAAGATACAAGTCTTGTTCATATAGTGAAAATAAAAAATTTCGAAGATCAAAATTTTCATTTACCAAATTTAGAACTTACAATATATGGCAGTTACCATATTTAGCCACTGCTAGTTTTAGTGAACTTCTTCACAAAACAGACAGTTCTACTTTCCTTATTTAGCAATCATGCCAACTTTCATTTCTTCCATTCTATGAAATCAGCTCATAAACTCCTTTATAAGCTTCCTGTTTGATCTTCATCAAACTATAGTCTCCAAATTCCAACTTCTTGAAATTTGACTATCTCAACGGGAACACATAATCTGATACTTGTGTGACCATCAATGGTTAAGGGATACAGCTAGCCGCGGGTTTACATCTCCATGTGATTCAAAATAATATTTATTCTTATTCAGGCTTACCCTAGTTAGCCCCATTCTTTCATCAACATTTTGATTAAGAATGTCAGAACTCATTTCTGATTGCACCCATCAGATCATGGTAAGAGCTTCTAGTAGCATCGCTCCATGATCCCATAGGTATTTTTGATAGTGTCTTTAAGAACTTTTAGTCATGGTTTGCGTACAGTATGGTCCATTCAACACATATATCCCGATCGAATCTACAACCATTGGTATATCGAGTTTCATATGAATTCGATAGCAATGTGATTTATCTTTGAGTAATAGCGTCATGATATGCGCAACTGAGGAAATACCTTTTCAAACTGCACATGTCTTACTCCAGCTAGAGATTCCTTGCACTATTAACTCATTAGACCATATAGGATATCTTTACCCGTAGGCAAACTGCGAATCACCAACTACAATGCATTTGCTCCTACGTATTTCTAAACTACACCCAACCTCGCCACCTAATGACCTTCGATAGAGTCGGTAAACGGATTAAAGTGCATGCTAATACGTATAGCTCCTACATTGTCCCATGTCAAAGGACTAATTGTAAGGTCCAAAAAATTTAATTTACATAACCTAAATGTATACAATCTAAGGTTAATTAAAATATATGTTTATTCATTTTTATGCATTTAACGCATAATTATTCTAGGATAGGGATTTATTTCATGATATTTTAAAAGTTCATGCATTAGGGTTTCTAGATGCAATTCACGCTCGAACGAGGAATGGAAAATGATGATTTATCAGAAAAATTATTTTATGAAGGGATAAATTTTTATTAATCAATATGGAGTATTTTTAAGTGTATTTCTCGCCATACAAGTAGTGTCTCCAAATCTTCAACGCAAAGACAACAGCGGCTAAATCTAAATCGTGAGTCGGATAGTTCTTCTCATGCACCTTCAACTGTCTGGAAGCATAAGTTATAACCCCACCCTGCTGCATCAACACTGCGCCTAACCCGAGCTTAGATGTATCGGTGTATAGCACAAATTCACCTTGCCCTATTGGCATGGCTAACACTGGCGCTGAAATATGGAGTGTTTTTAAGTGTATTTTTCAAAAATGAGCTTTATTGGGTATTTTTACTCGCAAGATTTTATTTTTATCCGGTACGCAAATTTTATCGAATTGGGGGACTTTTTGAGAGTTCGGGCAATATTTTCAAAAACTTACCAAAACGAAATATTTTACGGGTGTGTTTTTGGAATTAATGGGTCTACTTTTTAGCTTAATGGGCTCCAAATCATTTTCTATCCTTTAATTGTTATGCTAAGGCCCATTAACCATTTATTGAAGCTTAAACTAATCACCTAATTAGCCTTAAATCTGATCTATCTCTATCAGCCGCCCACCCCCTCCACTCATCAGCCTCCTCGTGAGTTGCAACAAGAAGAAAATTCGGTTCCTCCATTTCCTTAAAGCTAGAGTTTTCCCCCGCGTCGGACGTGTTTTTCCTTCTAGCTTTTGTTCACAAAATCAGCAAGGCACACCTTCTACCTTTATTTTCTCATCATTCACATCATAATGCATGTTTTTGAAGGATCTTGCATGATATATATTACTGATCTAACGATTTTCTTATGTTTTACGTTGAATCACATGAAATTACATGACTTTAATACCATTTAACCATCGATCTATGTTGTTTGAACGATCTGTCATGGAATGGATCATGTGAACGTGATCTATAGAAGGTTTAAGAATTATTCATAAGGTGGAAACGAATCTGGAACGGGTCTTGTAGTGGACCAAGCGAACCTTGTGTTATAGTGAAGAAATGGGTTCGATCGGTGTCAGGAGGGGATCTGCCATGCATGGGCTCGAACCAAGCTGTGTTTCAGCCCTTGTAAAGTCTAATAAGATGTTAGTAATGAGCCGTGGGTGTTTGGTCGAGGGAGAAGCTCGATCCTTGGAAGTATGGCGTGAATCGAGAGGTGAGGTGCTAGGTTCAATTGGTTTCTGCGTATGGCTTGTGCAGCAGCTTTATGTTTCAGTTTGGCTTAGGTTAGAAAGTTCATTAGGGTCCTAATTGTGACCCATAAAGGTCGGTTAAGTTCTGGAGAAGCTAGGACCAAAATAGTTGAGATCTAAATTTGTGTGTGTTTGATTCGATAATTTCTGCACGTGGCTTGTGCAGGAACTATGGGGCTTGGTTAGGCTTGGTTTAGGAGGTTCATTATGGTTTTAATGGTGAGCCTTAAAGGCTGGACATGTGGTGGTAGAAGGTGGACCGAAATATTTAAGGGTTGGGGCCAGGGGCGGAGCCAGGATTCAAAATTACCTGGGGCTCGCTTCGTCCCATGCTGTATTTAATAAAATAAATAATTAACTAAAAAATTTAAAATAAAAAATATGTAGACATTGACTTCATGAAAACATATAACAAGAGTATTTCATATTTAATACCTTCAAAAACATGGAGTGCTCTGTGATTCTTCTTAGAATAAAACTCGTAAATTATTAATCATTATCAATTTTTTCAACCAAATTTCATTCGATGTAGATTATCATATAATCTCCGAAAAACTCTGCTTCCATCTTGTTACGAAGAGCTGTTTAACAAGTTTCATTGCTCAAAAATTCCCGCAAAATTCCATAAATTCGCATTTATATTTTCTATAGCATCTACACATCCAAATACTAAATAATCAAAAATAAAAATCGACACTCCCCAAAATCTGGAAATTCGAAATAATCATCAAATAAATTCCAAAAAATTATCAATACCATCAATCGGCTCAAATATAGTACCTACAATCAACAATTTAATATATATCTATTATCAGAATTCAAAAAAATCAAAATACCCAAATTTCGTAACACTAAAATATGAAATTACCTTTAAATTCGAAATCTAACTAAGAACAACAAGAACGAGCTGTAAAAAGTCTAACACTAAGATTTCAAGACGACAAAGAAACTTCGAAAATTTTGTATTAAAAGAAAGCTTATGTCGTGGGCTTTCCGATCTACAATTGATTTTGAAAACTGGCGACCGATGATGAAGTTACGACCATTTAAAATAATGAAAATTGTGGTAGTTTGATATAGAAGAAATAGATATGACGCAGTAGATAAATGAAAGATAGAGAAAAACAGATTGGGCCTTGAGACTAATTAAATTTTTTTAACAAATAAAACATATTTATTCTTTTAAAAAAAACTAGGTGGGGCTGGAGCCCAACCCAGCCCCTTACATAGCTCCGCCCCTGGTTGGGGCCATAATGATTATATAAGGGGGGGCTTATTAGGAGCATTAGGTGTTTGCCGAAATTTTATGGATTTAAAGGACATAATTTAAGTAGTAAATGGTTTAGAATGAGTTGTTTAAATTATGGCTTAAGTTGGGAAAAAATGGTTAAGTTTCGAGTCGATTCAGGTTAAAACCTGGACTCCGATCCAAGTTTTAAAATGAATCGATTAAGTTTTGAAACGGGCTCGAGTTTACGTCTAAGAAATAAATTTAAATATGTTTTGGGATGTTTTAAGGTTATGGTAAGTTTCGTGTCATATTTTAGAGGTCCAGGGGTAAAATGATCATTTTGAGGTTCTAGGGGCAAAATAGTCATTTTGCACCCGAGGTGAGTTTTTAGTCCTGACAGCGTCCTGAACACATTTATCATGCTTTTAAATGTTTTGCATCATGTACATGATTTTTACGAAAATATGATAAATACGTTGCATGGTTGGTTTGAAGGAAAAATTATGTATATGTATGCTTTTATTTAAGTGGTGAATATGATTACACTTTTTTGAAGGATGAGAGCTGGTTGTGACTAACACGATGACACGAAAGGTTGGGCTCAGTGGACGGGTAATTCGGTCGCTGATGCCTCCGTCGCCGGGTACCTCGGTTACACGTAGATGGATCCATCGAATGACATGATAATACGAAAGTCATAGCTGACGAACATAATTCAAATTAAGAAATTGAACACATACATGTTTTTATGATGATATGCACTGTGATTATTAACATGCTTTGACAGGTCACGATTATGCATACGATTTTACCGCAGACATGAAATGTATGGTGATTACAATATTTTTCACTGCTGCCTGTTATGTATATGTATTTGTTATCGCGGTACATGTGTGTTGAGTCTTTAGAATCACTAAGTGTGATTGATGCAGGTGAGCATTATACCGAGGGGACTGGAGGTGCCGACCTCTGAGTAGGCAGGTCTAGATATGCCACGACCCAATGACCACACATTTCCGCATATCATGATTTTAGGAGAGATGAGAGGACATGGATATTTTATTCACTGGTTTCGATACTGATGATTATTATTATTTTTAATTGTTCATGCATCGTTTGAGATCGATCATTTCAAATTGTAGTATGACTTTTAATGGTCAAATGTTTACTATTATTTTTAAATGGTGTTTTTCCTTAGTAGGGTTGCATGCATGCAAATTATTTATGTGTTTATTTTCAAAATGTGAGATAATATATATATATATATATATATATGTATATGTATATATATATATATATGTAAATATATATATATATATATATATATATATATATATATATTCTGCGGTCTATTCCACTTGATAAATGGGAACCACTTAGATAGTCCGAGAGAGGGTTGTTCGGTGCAATCTCCATGCATCAAAGACTTTATCTATGCATCTTGTATGTGTATAGAGATAAAATATAATGCTATAATCGAATAATATCATTAAAATAAATGATATTTTACATTAGAGTCAATAAAAACCCTAACCACATATTGGTTTGCCGGACACCTACTCCAACAAGTTGTTACATCTTAGATCGGTAAGCGTGTGAGGACACTGAAAAATTTATGGGACCTCATACAAACTGTAAGGCCCGAGAATTCGATTACCGTAATTTGAAATGATTTGGTGATAATTGAGGTGATTATAAATGGAAATGATCAGACAGGAAAAGATTGAAGAAAATACAAAAATTGTGTGAGGACAGAACACCTGGCGCATATGCGCGACGAGGAGCCGCGCACATGCGCGTGGGTGGCAGAAGACCTCGCGCATATGCGCGAGATATGAGCGCGCATATGCGCGAGCTATGCGTAAAGTGAGTATCAAGTCCAGAAGGTTGGGCGCACATGCGCGATGTGATCCGCGCACCTGCGCGCGCATGGCAGAGAAGTTGGCGCATATGCGCGAGCTGCATTGCACGAGACAGTAGGTCTCGCGCATATGCACGACGATGGGGCGCGCATATGCGCGAGTTGCCGTGCTTGGAACACGCCGAGACAGAATGTCTCTCGCATATGCGCGGAAGGTGGTCGCGCATATGCGCGAGACGTGCAGTAAGCACACAGAGCCACTTGGCTTGTTGCATGTTCGGGATGTATATATATATATATATATGGTGAACGAATTGTATGCCTCAGAACTCAGAACACGAGAGAAGGTACGGAGAAAAGTTGTTGAAAATCCTTACGCCTTTTGTGAAAGATCCGTCCGTCTGATTTCGATTCTGACTGCATTACTGTGTTCCTATCAACGTAGGCTACAACTGAACGTAAGTTTTGCTACGTTTTGATATGATTTGAAATTATGGTATTGTCAGAATCTGATATGACTCATATATGATGTTCTTGGTATGTTAGACATCGTATGATCGAAACTAGATTGAGAAACAGATACCATATAGAATTGTTATGAAATTTGGAATGGAATGGATATCAGAATTGAATTGTTATCGATTATGAGATATTGGAAGTGATATCTGATTGATATAGTAGTGCTGGATATATTGAAATTATGATATGATGTTGTTGAAACAGAATTTGATTGAAATCTGATTATATCTAGTATTGATTGAGTGGTGTATTGATACCGGACCCTCGATATTGTTATTGTCAGATTGAGTATTGACAGGCTTGGGTTTCGAGACTTCAACCGAGTCAGAGTATCAGAAATAAATGTATAAATTAATGTTGTGTTGGGATTGCACAACTCGAGTTAGGTTTGACTCGAGTGTCCCTAAATCACATACTTAGTTTATGCATTGATATTTGTAATTGATGAGATTGATGTTTGTAGTCTATTGATTTATAGCCACTGCATGTATTGACTACTGATTCGTTTAGTCAATGGTCGATTCACCTAGTCACCGACTGATTCGTCTAGCTATCGGCCGATTCGCCTAGCTATGGGCTGATTCGCTTAATTAATGGCTGATTCGTCTAGTTACTGGCTGATTCGCTTAATTCGTGACTGATTCGTCAATTCTGTGGCTGTTTCGCTCAGACACTGGATGTATGAATTATATCGATGCCGTTTAGGGTTGATTCATTCCTACCGACTGAGATTCGATATAATTATTAATATGCAGACATCGGGATCCCTAAGTTAGAGTTGATTCGAGTCTGAGACGACGCGTTGTTTGAGTCGAGTCTGAGTCTGAGTGTGATTCATTGCTTGATATTGATTTATGTTTCTGATTTGATACATGTTATGAATATTTATTATATGCTTTTGTATATGTTTTATATGATTGCATGTGTACATTGTTTATACTGGGATTTATTCTCACCGGAGTTATCCGGCTGTTGTCTTGTTTTGTATGTGTGCATGACAACAGGTT
>NW_027331155.1:0-4066 GCF_022965805.1 Primulina eburnea
CGATGATGCTTCAAACATTGCGGATTTGTTCTTTAGAGAAGTCGTAGGTTGCATGGCATGCCTAGGACTATTGTTTCTGTCGTCGCGATGTTAAATTCTTGAGTTACTTTTGGAAGACTTTATGGGCTAAACTTGGCACAAAATTGTTGTTTTCTACTACTTGTCATCCTCAAACGGATGGACAAACTGAAGTTGTCAATAGAACTTTGGGAACACTTTTGCGTGCTATTCTTAAAAAGAACTTGGATTGACATTTATGGACTTTATTTTGGGGTTGCCTAGGACTAAGAAGGGGAGGGATTCTATTTTTGTTGTTGAGGATTGATTATCTAAGATGGCACATTTTATAGCTTGTCATAAAATCCGACGATGCTTCAAACATTGCGGATTTGTTCTTTAGAGAAGTCGCTAAGTTGCATGGCATGCCTAGGACTATTGTTTCTGGTCGCGATGTTAAATTCTTGAGTTACTTTTGGAGAACTTTATGGGCTAAACTTGGCACAAAATTGTTGTTTTCTACTACTTGTCATCCTCAAACGGATGGACAAACTGAAGTTGTCAATAGAACTTTGGGAACACTTTTGCGTGCTATTCTTAAAAAGATCTTGGATTGACATTTCTATGGACTTTATTTTGGGGTTGCCTAGGACTAAGAAGGGGAGGGATTCTATTTTTGTTGTTGTGGATTGATTCTCTAAGATGGCACATTTTATAGCTTGTCATAAAACCGATGATGCTTCAAACATTGCGGATTTGTTCTTTAGAGAAGTCGTAGGTTGCATGGCATGCCTAGGACTATTGTTTCTGGTCGCGATGTTAAATTCTTGAGTTACTTTTGGAAGACTTTATGGGCTAAACTTGGCACAAAATTGTTGTTTTCTACTACTTGTCATCCTCAAACGGATGGACAAACTGAAGTTGTCAATAGAACTTTGGGAACACTTTTGCGTGCTATTCTTAAAAAGAACTTGGATTGACATTTCTATGGACTTTATTTTGGGTTGCCTAGACTAAGAAGGGGAGGGATTCTATTTTTTGTTGTTGTGGATTGATTCTCTAAGATGGCACATTTTATAGCTTGTCATAAAATCCGATGATGCTTCAAACATTGCGGATTTGTTCTTTAGAGAAGTCGCTAGGTTGCATGGCATGCCTAGGACTATTGTTTCTGTCGCGATGTTAAATTCTTGAGTTACTTTTGGGACTTTATGGGCTAAACTTGGCACAAAATTGTTGTTTTCTACTACTTGTCATCCTCAAACGGATGGACAAACTGAAGTTGTCAATAGAACTTTGGGAACACTTTTGCGTGCTATTCTTAAAAAGAATTGGATTGACATTTCTATGGACTTTATTTTGGGGTTGCCTAGGACTAAGAAGGGGAGGGATTATTTTTGTTGTTGTGGATTGATTCTCTAAGATGGCACATTTTAGCTTGTCATAAAACCGATGATGCTTCAAACATGGCGGATTTGTTCTTTAGAGAAGTCGCTAGGTTGCATGGCATGCCTAGGACTATTGTTTCTGGTCGCGATGTTAAATTCTTGAGTTACTTTTGGAAGACTTTATGGGCTAAACTTGGCACAAAATTGTTGTTTTCTACTACTTGTCATCCTCAAACGGATGGACAAACTGAAGTTGTCAATAGAACTTTGGGAACACTTTTGCGTGCTATTCTTAAAAAGAACTTGGATTGACATTTCTATGGACTTTATTTTGGGTTGCCTAGGACTAAGAAGGGGAGGGATTCTATTTTTGTTGTTGTGGATTGATTCTCTAAGATGGCACATTTTATAGCTTGTCATAAAACCGATGATGCTTCAAACATGCGGATTTGTTCTTTAGAGAAGTCGTAGGTTGCATGGCATGCCTAGGACTATTGTTTCTGGTCGCGATGTTAATTCTTGAGTTACTTTTGGAGACTTTATGGGCTAAACTTGGCACAAAATTGTTGTTTTCTACTACTTGTCATCCTCAAACGGATGGACAAACTGAAGTTGTCAATAGAACTTTGGGAACACTTTTGCGTGCTATTCTTAAAAAGAACTTGGATTGACATTTCTATGGACTTTATTTTGGGGTTGCCTAGGACTAAGAAGGGGAGGGATTCTATTTTTGTTGTTGTGGATTGATTCTCTAAGATGGCACATTTTATAGCTTGTCATAAAACCGATGATGCTTCAAACATGCGGATTTGTTCTTTAGAGAAGTCGCTAGGTTGCATGGCATGCCTAGGACTATTGTTTCTGGTCGCGATGTTAATTCTTGAGTTACTTTTGGAGACTTTATGGGCTAAACTTGGCACAAAATTGTTGTTTTCTACTACTTGTCATCCTCAAACGGATGGACAAACTGAAGTTGTCAATAGAACTTTGGGAACACTTTTGCGTGCTATTCTTAAAAAGAACTTGGATTGACATTTCTATGGACTTTATTTTGGGGTTGCCTAGGACTAAGAAGGGAGGGATTCTATTTTTGTTGTTGTGGATTGATTCTCTAAGATGGCACATTTTATAGCTTGTCATAAAACCGATGATGCTTCAAACATGCGGATTTGTTCTTTAGAGAAGTCGTAGGTTGCATGGCATGCCTAGGACTATTGTTTCTGGTCGCGATGTTAAATTCTTGAGTTACTTTTGGAAGACTTTATGGGCTAAACTTGGCACAAAATTGTTGTTTTCTACTACTTGTCATCCTCAAACGGATGGACAAACTGAAGTTGTCAATAGAACTTTGGGAACACTTTTGCGTGCTATTCTTAAAAAGAACTTGGATTGACATTTCTATGGACTTTATTTTGGGGTTGCCTAGACTAAGAAGGGGAGGGATTCTATTTTTGTTGTTGTGGATATGTTCTCTAAGATGGCACATTTTATAGCTTGTCATAAAACCGATGATGCTTCAAACATGGCGGATTTGTTCTTTAGAGAAGTCGTTAGGTTACATGGCATGCCTATGACTATTGTTTCTGGTCGCGATGTTAAATTCTTGAGTTACTTTGGAAGACTTTATGGGCTAAACTTGGCACAAAATTGTTGTTTTCTACTACTTGTCATCCTCAAACGGATGGACAAACTGAAGTTGTCAATAGAACTTTGGGAACACTTTTTCGTGCTATTCTTAAAAAGAACTTGGATTGACATTTCTATGGACTTTTTTTGGGGTTGCCTAGGACTAAGAAGGGGAGGATTCTATTTTTGTTGTTGTGGATTGATTCTCTAAGATGGCACATTTTATAGCTTGTCATAAAATCCGATGATGCAAACATGGCGGATTTGTTCTTTAGAGAAGTCGCTAGGTTGCATGGCATGCCTAGGACTATTGTTTCTGGTCGCGATGTTAAATTCTTGAGTTACTTTTGGAAGACTTTATGGGCTAAACTTGGCACAAAATTGTTGTTTTCTACTACTTGTCATCCTCAAACGGATGGACAAACTGAAGTTGTCAATAGAACTTTGGGAACACTTTTGCGTGCTATTCTTAAAAAGAACTTGGATTGACATTTCTGGACTTTATTTTGGGGTTGCCTAGGACTAAGAAGGGGAGGGATTCTATTTTTGTTGTTGGATTGATTCTCTAAGATGGCACATTTTATAGCTTGTCATAAAATCCGATGATGCTTCAAACATGCGGATTGTTCTTTAGAGAAGTCGCTAGGTTGCATGGCATGCCTAGGACTATTGTTTCTGGTCGCGATGTTAAATTCTTGAGTTTTACTTTTGGAAGACTTTATGGGCTAAACTTGGCACAAAATTGTTGTTTTCTACTACTTGTCATCCTCAAACGGATGGACAAACTGAAGTTGTCAATAGAACTTTGGGAACACTTTGCGTGCTATTCTTAAAAAGAACTTGGATTGACATTTCTATGGACTTTATTTTGGGGTTGCCTAGGACTAAGAAGGGAGGGATTCTATTTTGTTGTTGTGGATTGATTCTCTAAGATGGCACATTTTATAGCTTGTCATAAAACCGATGATGCTTCAAACATGCGGATTTGTTCTTTAGAGGAAGTCGTTAGGTTGCATGGCATGCCTAGGACTATTGTTTCTGGTCGCGATGTTAAT
>NW_027331156.1:352895-416474 GCF_022965805.1 Primulina eburnea
AAGTTGTCAATACAACTTTAGGAACACTTTTGCGTGCTATTCTTAAAAAGAACTTGGATTGACATTTTATGACTTTATTTTGGGTTGCCTAGGACTAAGAAGGGGAGGGATTCTATTTTTGTTGTTGTGGATAGATTCTCTAAGATGGCACATTTTATAGCTTGTCATAAAACCGATGATGCTTCAAACATTGCGGATTTGTTCTTTAAAGAAGTCGCTAGGTTGCGTGGCATGCCTAGGAATATTATTTCTGTCGATGTTAAATTCTTGAGTTACTTTTGGAAGACTTTATGGGGTAAACTTGGCACAAAATTGTTGTTTCTACTACTTGTCATCCTCAAACAGGATGGACAAACTAAAGTTGTCATAGAACTTTGGGAACATTTTTGCGTGTTATTCTTAAAAAGAACTTGGATTGACATTTCTATGACTTTATTTTTGGGTTTCTAGTACTAAGAAGAGGAGAGATTCTATTTTTGTTGTTGGTGGATAGATTCTCTAAGATAGGCACATTTTAGCTTGTCATAGGAAACCGATATTCTTCAAACATTGCGGATTTGTTCTTTAGAGAAGTCGTTAGGTTTCAGGGCATAGCATAGGACTATTAGTTCTTGATTGCGATGTTAATTCTTGAGTTCTTTTTGGAATACTTCATGGGCTAAACTTGGCACAAAATTGTTGTTTTCTACTACTTTCATCCTCAAACGATGGACAAACAAGTTGTCAATACAACTTAGGAACACTTTGCGTGCTATTCTTAAAAAGAACTTGGATTGACATTATTGAATTTATTTTGGGTTGCCTAGGACTAAGAAGGGGAGGGATTCTATTTTGTTGTGGATAGATTCTCTAAGATGGCACATTTTATAGCTTGTCATAAAACCGATGATGCTTCAAACATTGCGGATTTGTTCTTTAGAGAAGTCGTTAGGTTGCATGGCATGCTAGGATTGCTTTGATCGCGATGTTAAATTCTTGAGTTACTTTTGGAAGACTTTATGTGCTAAACTTGGCACAAAATTGTTGTTTTCTACTACTTGTCATCCTCAAACGGATGGACAAACTGAAGTTGTCAATAGAACTTGGGAACACTTTTGCGTGCTATTCTTAAAAAGAACTTGGATTGACATTTCTATGGACTTTATTTTGGGGTTGCCTAGACTAAGAAGGGGAGGGATTCTATTTTTTTGTTTGTGGATAGATTTCCTAAGATGGCACATTTTATAGCTTGTCATAAAACCGATGATGCTTCAAACATTGCGGATTTGTTCTTTAGAGAAGTCGTTAGGGTTGCATGGCATTGCCTAGGACTATTGTTTCTGGTCGCGATGTTAAATTCTTGAGTTAACTTTTGGAAGACTTTATGGGCTAAACTTGGCACAAAATTTGTTGTTTTCTACTACTTTGTCATCCTCAAAAACGGATGGACAAACTGAAGTTGTCAATAGAACTTTGGGAACACTTTGCGTGCTATTCTTAAAAGAACTTGGATTGACATTTCTATGGACTTTATTTTGGGGTTGCCTAGGACTAAGAAGGGGAGGGATTCTATTTTTTGTTGTTGTGGATAGATTCTCTAAGATGACACATTTTATAGCTTGTCATAAAAACCGATGATGCTTCAAAACATTGCGGATTTGTTCTTTAGAGAAGTCGTTAGGTTGCATGGCATTCCTAGGACTATTGCTTCTGGTCGCGATGTTAAATTCTTGAGTTACTTTTGGAAGACTTTAGGTCTAAACTTGTCACAAAATTGTTGTTTTCTACTACTTGTCATCCTCAAACGGATGGACAAACTGAAGTTGTCAATAGAACTTTGGGAACACTTTTGCGTGCTATTCTTAAAAAGAACTTGGATTGACATTTCTATGGACTTTATTTTGGGTTGCCTACGACTAAGAAGGGGAGGGATTCTATTTTTGTTGTTGTGGATAGATTCTCTAAGATGGCACATTTTATAGCTTGTCATAAACCGATGATGCTTCAAACATTGCGGATTTGTTCTTTAGAGAAGTCGTTACGTTGCATGGCATGCCTAGGACTATTGTTTCTGGTCGCGATGTTAAATTCTTGAGTTACTTTTGGAAGACTTTATGGGCTAAACTTGGCACAAAATTGTCGTTTTCTACTACTTGTCGTCCTCAAACGGATGGACAAACTGAAGTTGTCAATAGAACTTTGGGAACACTTTTGCGTGCTATTCTTAAAAAGAACTTGGATTGACATTTCTATGGACTTTATTTTGGGGTTGCCTAGGACTAAGAAGGGGAGGGATTCTATTTTTGTTGTTGTGGATAGATTCTCTAAGATGGCACATTTTATAGCTTGTCATAAAACCGATGATGCTTCAAACATTGCGGATTTGTTCTTTAGAGAAGTCGTTAGGTTGCATGGCATGCCTAGGACTATTGTTTCTGGTCGCGATGTTAAATTCTTGAGTTACTTTTGGAAGACTTTATGGGCTAAACTTGGCACAAAATTGTTGTTTTCTACTACTTGTCATCCTCAAACGGATGGACAAACTGAAGTTGTCAATAGAACTTTGGGAACACTTTTGCGTGCTATTCTTAAAAAGAACTTGGATTGACATTTCTATGGACTTTATTTTGGGGTTGCCTAGACTAAGAAGGGGAGGGATTCTATTTTTGTTGTTGTGGATAGATTCTCTAAGATGGCACATTTTATAGCTTGTCATAAACCGATGATGCTTCAAACATTGCGGATTTGTTCTTTAGAGAAGTCGCTAGGTTGCATGGCATGCCTAGGACTATTGTTTCTGGTCGCGATGTTAAATTCTTGAGTTACTTTTGGAAGACTTTATGGGCTAAACTTGGCACAAAATTGTTGTTTTCTACTACTTGTCATCCTCAAACGGATGGACAAACTGAAGTTGTCAATAGAACTTTGGGAACACTTTTGCGTGCTATTCTTAAAAAGAACTTGGATTGACATTTCTATGGACTTTATTTTGGGTTGCCTAGGACTAAGAAGGGGAGGGATTCTATTTTTGTTGTTGTGGATAGATTCTCTAAGATGGCACATTTTATAGCTTGTCATAAAACCGATGATGCTTCAAACATTGCGGATTTGTTCTTTAGAGAAGTCGTTAGGTTGCATGGCATGCCTAGGACTATTGTTTCTGGTCGCGATGTTAAATTCTTGAGTTACTTTTGGAATACTTTATGGGCTAAACTTGGCACAAAATTGTTGTTTTCTACTACTTGTCATCCTCAAACGGATGGACAAACTGAAGTTGTCAATAGAACTTTGGGAACACTTTTGCGTGCTATTCTTAAAAAGAACTTGGATTGACATTTCTATGGACTTTATTTTGGGGTTGCCTAGGACTAAGAAGGGGAGGGATTCTATTTTTGTTGTTGTGGATAGATTCTCTAAGATGGCACATTTTATAGCTTGTCATAAAACCGATGATGCTTCAAACATTGCGGATTTGTTCTTTAGAGAAGTCGTTAGGTTGCATGGCATGCCTAGGACTATTGTTTCTGGTCGCGATGTTAAATTCTTGAGTTACTTTTGGAAGACTTTATGGGCTAAACTTGGCACAAAATTGTTGTTTTCTACTACTTGTCATCCTCAAACGGATGGACAAACTGAAGTTGTCAATAGAACTTTGGGAACACTTTTGCGTGCTATTCTTAAAAAGAACTTGGATTGACATTTCTATGGACTTTATTTTGGGGTTGCCTAGGACTAAGAAGGGGAGGGATTCTATTTTTGTTGTTGTGGATAGATTCTCTAAGATGGCACATTTTATAGCTTGTCATAAAACGATGATGCTTCAAACATTGCGGATTTGTTCTTTAGAGAAGTCGTTAGGTTGCATGGCATGCCTAGGACTATTGTTTCTGGTCGCGATGTTAAATTCTTGAGTTACTTTTGGAAGACTTTATGGGCTAAACTTGGCACAAAATTGTTGTTTTCTACTACTTGTCATCCTCAAACGGATGGACAAACTGAAGTTGTCAATAGAACTTTGGGAACACTTTTGCGTGCTATTCTTAAAAAGAACTTGGATTGACATTTCTATGGACTTTATTTTGGGGTTGCCTAGGACTAAGAAGGGGAGGGATTCTATTTTGTTGTTGTGGATAGATTCTCTAAGATGGCACATTTTATAGCTTGTCATAAAACCGATGATGCTTCAAACATTGCGGATTTGTTCTTTAGAGAAGTCGTTAGGTTGCATGGCATGCCTAGGACTATTGTTTCTGGTCGCGATGTTAAATTCTTGAGTTACTTTTGGAAGACTTTATGGGCTAAACTTGGCACAAAATTGTTGTTTTCTACTACTTGTCATCCTCAAACGGATGGACAAACTGAAGTTGTCAATAGAACTTTGGGAACACTTTTGCGTGCTATTCTTAAAAAGAACTTGGATTGACATTTCTATGGACTTTATTTTGGGTTGCCTAGGACTAAGAAGGGGAGGGATTCTATTTTGTTGTTGTGGATAGATTCTCTAAGATGGCACATTTTATAGCTTGTCATAAAACCGATGATGCTTCAAACATTGCGGATTTGTTCTTTAGAGAAGTCGTTAGGTTGCATGGCATGCCTAGGACTATTGTTTCTGGTCGCGATGTTAAATTCTTGAGTTACTTTTGGAAGACTTTATGGGCTAAACTTGGCACAAAATTGTTGTTTTCTACTACTTGTCATCCTCAAACGGATGGACAAACTGAAGTTGTCAATAGAACTTTGGGAACACTTTTGCGTGCTATTCTTAAAAAGAACTTGGATTGACATTTCTATGGACTTTATTTTGGGGTTGCCTAGGACTAAGAAGGGGAGGGATTCTATTTTTGTTGTTGTGGATAGATTCTCTAAGATGGCACATTTTATAGCTTGTCATAAAACCGATGATGCTTCAAACATTGCGGATTTGTTCTTTAGAGAAGTCGTTAGGTTGCATGGCATGCCTAGGACTATTGTTTCTGGTCGCGATGTTAAATTCTTGAGTTACTTTTGGAAGACTTTATGGGCTAAACTTGGCACAAAATTGTTGTTTTCTACTACTTGTCATCCTCAAACGGATGGACAAACTGAAGTTGTCAATAGAACTTTGGGAACACTTTTGCGTGCTATTCTTAAAAAGAACTTGGATTGACATTTCTATGGACTTTATTTTGGGGTTGCCTAGGACTAAGAAGGGGAGGGATTCTATTTTTGTTGTTGTGGATAGATTCTCTAAGATGGCACATTTTATAGCTTGTCATAAAACCGATGATGCTTCAAACATTGCGGATTTGTTCTTTAGAGAAGTCGTTAGGTTGCATGGAATGCCTAGGACTATTGTTTCTGGTCGCGATGTTAAATTCTTGAGTTACTTTTGGAAGACTTTATGGGCTAAACTTGGCACAAAATTGTTGTTTTCTACTACTTGTCATCCTCAAACGGATGGACAAACTGAAGTTGTCAATAGAACTTTGGGAACACTTTTGCGTGCTATTCTTAAAAAGAACTTGGATTGACATTTCTATGGACTTTATTTTGGGTTGCCTAGGACTAAGAAGGGGAGGGATTCTATTTTGTTGTTGTGGATAGATTCTCTAAGATGGCACATTTTATAGCTTGTCATAAAACCGATGATGCTTCAAACATTGCGGATTTGTTCTTTAGAGAAGTCGTTAGTTGCATGGCATGCCTAGGACTATTGTTTCTGGTCGCGATGTTAAATTCTTGAGTTACTTTTGGAAGACTTTATGGGCTAAACTTGGCACAAAATTGTTGTTTTCTACTACTTGTCATCCTCAAACGGATGGACAAACTGAAGTTGTCAATAGAACTTTGGGAACACTTTTGCGTGCTATTCTTAAAAAGAACTTGGATTGACATTTCTATGGACTTTATTTTGGGGTTGCCTAGGACTAAGAAGGGGAGGGATTCTATTTTTGTTGTTGTGGATAGATTCTCTAAGATGGCACATTTTATAGCTTGTCATAAAACCGATGATGCTTCAAACATTGCGGATTTGTTCTTTAGAGAAGTCGTTAGGTTGCATGGCATGCCTAGGACTATTGTTTCTGGTCGCGATGTTAAATTCTTGAGTTACTTTTGGAAGACTTTATGGGCTAAACTTGGCACAAAATTGTTGTTTTCTACTACTTGTCATCCTCAAACGGATGGACAAACTGAAGTTGTCAATAGAACTTTGGGAACACTTTTGCGTGCTATTCTTAAAAAGAACTTGGATTGACATTTCTATGGACTTTATTTTGGGGTTGCCTAGGACTAAGAAGGGGAGGGATTCTATTTTTGTTGTTGTGGATAGATTCTCTAAGATGGCACATTTTATAGCTTGTCATAAAACCGATGATGCTTCAAACATTGCGGATTTGTTCTTTAGAGAAGTCGTTACGTTGCATGGCATGCCTAGGACTATTGTTTCTGGTCGCGATGTTAAATTCTTGAGTTACTTTTGGAAGACTTTATGGGCTAAACTTGGCACAAAATTGTTGTTTTCTACTACTTGTCATCCTCAAACGGATGGACAAACTGAAGTTGTCAATAGAACTTTGGGAACACTTTTGCGTGCTATTCTTAAAAAGAACTTGGATTGACATTTCTATGGACTTTATTTTGGGGTTGCCTAGGACTAAGAAGGGGAGGGATTCTATTTTTGTTGTTGTGGATAGATTCTCTAAGATGGCACATTTTATAGCTTGTCATAAAACCGATGATGCTTCAAACATTGCGGATTTGTTCTTTAGAGAAGTCGTTAGGTTGCATGGCATGCCTAGGACTATTGTTTCTGGTCGCGATGTTAAATTCTTGAGTTACTTTTGAAGACTTTATGGGCTAAACCTTGGCACAAAATTGTTGTTTTCTACTACTTGTCATCCTCAAACGGATGGACAAACTGAAGTTGTCAATAGAACTTTGGGAACACTTTTGCGTGCTATTCTTAAAAGAACTTGGATTGACATTTCTATGGACTTTATTTTGGGGTTGCCTAGGACTAAGAAGGGGAGGGATTCTATTTTTGTTGTTGTGGATAGATTCTCTAAGATGGCACATTTTATAGCTTGTCATAAAACCGATGATGCTTCAAACATTGCGGATTTGTTCTTTAGAGAAGTCGTTAGGTTGCATGGAATGCCTAGGACTATTGTTTCTGGTCGCGATGTTAAATTCTTGAGTTACTTTTGGAAGACTTTATGGGCTAAACTTGGCACAAAATTGTTGTTTTCTACTACTTGTCATCCTCAAACGGATGGACAAACTGAAGTTGTCAATAGAACTTTGGGAACACTTTTGCGTGCTATTCTTAAAAAGAACTTGGATTGACATTTCTATGGACTTTATTTTGGGGTTGCCTAGGACTAAGAAGGGGAGGGATTCTATTTTGTTGTTGTGGATAGATTCTCTAAGATGGCACATTTTATAGCTTGTCATAAAACCGATGATGCTTCAAACATTGCGGATTTGTTCTTTAGAGAAGTCGTTAGGTTGCATGGCATGCCTAGGACTATTGTTTCTGGTCGCGATGTTAAATTCTTGAGTTACTTTTGGAAGACTTTATGGGCTAAACTTGGCACAAAATTGTTGTTTTCTACTACTTGTCATCCTCAAACGGATGGACAAACTGAAGTTGTCAATAGAACTTTGGGAACACTTTTGCGTGCTATTCTTAAAAAGAACTTGGATTGACATTTCTATGGACTTTATTTTGGGGTTGCCTAGGACTAAGAAGGGGAGGGATTCTATTTTTGTTGTTGTGGATAGATTCTCTAAGATGGCACATTTTATAGCTTGTCATAAAACCGATGATGCTTCAAACATTGCGGATTTGTTCTTTAGAGAAGTCGTTAGGTTGCATGGCATGCCTAGGACTATTGTTTCTGGTCGCGATGTTAAATTCTTGAGTTACTTTGGAAGACTTTATGGGCTAAACTTGGCACAAAATTGTTGTTTTCTACTACTTGTCATCCTCAAACGGATGGACAAACTGAAGTTGTCAATAGAACTTTGGGAACACTTTTGCGTGCTATTCTTAAAAAGAACTTGGATTGACATTTCTATGGACTTTATTTTGGGTTGCCTAGGACTAAGAAGGGGAGGGATTCTATTTTTGTTGTTGTGGATAGATTCTCTAAGATGGCACATTTTATAGCTTGTCATAAAACCGATGATGCTTCAAACATTGCGGATTTGTTCTTTAGAGAAGTCGTTAGGTTGCATGGCATGCCTAGGACTATTGATTCTGGTCGCGATGTTAAATTCTTGAGTTACTTTTGGAAGACTTTATGGGCTAACTTGGCACAAAATTGTTGTTTTCTACTACTTGTCATCCTCAAACGGATGGACAAACTGAAGTTGTCAATAGAACTTTGGGAACACTTTTGCGTGCTATTCTTAAAAAGAACTTGGATTGACATTTCTATGGACTTTATTTTGGGGTTGCCTAGGACTAAGAAGGGGAGGGATTCTATTTTTGTTGTTGTGGATAGATTCTCTAAGATGGCACATTTTATAGCTTGTCATAAAACCGATGATGCTTCAAACATTGCGGATTTGTTCTTTAGAGAAGTCGTTAGGTTGCATGGCATGCCTAGGACTATTGTTTCTGGTCGCGATGTTAAATTCTTGAGTTACTTTTGGAAGACTTTATGGGCTAAACTTGGCACAAAATTGTTGTTTTCTACTACTTGTCATCCTCAAACGGATGGACAAACTGAAGTTGTCAATAGAACTTTGGGAACACTTTTGCGTGCTATTCTTAAAAAGAACTTGGATTGACATTTCTATGGACTTTATTTTGGGGTTGCCTAGGACTAAGAAGGGGAGGGATTCTATTTTTGTTGTTGTGGATAGATTCTCTAAGATGGCACATTTTATAGCTTGTCATAAAACCGATGATGCTTCAAACATTGCGGATTTGTTCTTTAGAGAAGTCGTTAGGTTGCATGGCATGCCTAGGACTATTGATTCTGGTCGCGATGTTAAATTCTTGAGTTACTTTTGGAAGACTTTATGGGCTAAACTTGGCACAAAATTGTTGTTTTCTACTACTTGTCATCCTCAAACGGATGGACAAACTGAAGTTGTCAATAGAACTTTGGGAACACTTTTGCGTGCTATTCTTAAAAAGAACTTGGATTGACATTTCTATGGACTTTATTTTGGGGTTGCCTAGGACTAAGAAGGGGAGGGATTCTATTTTTGTTGTTGTGGATAGATTCTCTAAGATGGCACATTTTATAGCTTGTCATAAAACCGATGATGCTTCAAACATTGCGGATTTGTTCTTTAGAGAAGTCGTTAGGTTGCATGGCATGCCTAGGACTATTGTTTCTGGTCGCGATGTTAAATTCTTGAGTTACTTTTGGAAGACTTTATGGGCTAAACTTGGCACAAAATTGTTGTTTTCTACTACTTGTCATCCTCAAACGGATGGACAAACTGAAGTTGTCAATAGAACTTTGGGAACACTTTTGCGTGCTATTCTTAAAAAGAACTTGGATTGACATTTCTATGGACTTTATTTTGGGGTTGCCTAGGACTAAGAAGGGGAGGGATTCTATTTTTGTTGTTGTGGATAGATTCTCTAAGATGGCACATTTTATAGCTTGTCATAAAACCGATGATGCTTCAAACATTGCGGATTTGTTCTTTAGAGAAGTCGTTAGGTTGCATGGCATGCCTAGGACTATTGTTTCTGGTCGCGATGTTAAATTCTTGAGTTACTTTTGGAAGACTTTATGTGCTAAACTTGGCACAAAATTGTTGTTTTCTACTACTTGTCATCCTCAAACGGATGGACAAACTGAAGTTGTCAATAGAACTTTGGGAACACTTTTGCGTGCTATTCTTAAAAAGAACTTGGATTGACATTTCTATGGACTTTATTTTGGGTTGCCTAGACTAAGAAGGGGAGGGATTCTATTTTTGTTGTTGTGGATAGATTCTCTAAGATGGCACATTTTATAGCTTGTCATAAAACCGATGATGCTTCAAACATTGCGGATTTGTTCTTTAGAGAAGTCGTTAGGTTGCATGGCATGCCTAGGACTATTGTTTCTGGTCGCGATGTTAAATTCTTGAGTTACTTTTGGAAGACTTTATGGCTAAACTTGGCACAAAATTGTTGTTTTCTACTACTTGTCATCCTCAAACGGATGGACAAACTGAAGTTGTCAATAGAACTTTGGGAACACTTTTGCGTGCTATTCTTAAAAAGAACTTGGATTGACATTTCTATGGACTTTATTTTGGGTTGCCTAGGACTAAGAAGGGAGGGATTCTATTTTTGTTGTTGTGGATAGATTCTCTAAGATGGCACATTTTATAGCTTGTCATAAAACGATGATGCTTCAAACATTGCGGATTTGTTCTTTGAGAATCGTTAAGTTGAATGGCATGCCTAGACTATTCTTCTGGTCGCGATTTAAATTTTGAGTTACTTTTGGAGACTTTATGGGCTAAACTTGGCACAAAATTGTTGTTCTACTACTTGTCATACTCAAACGATGGACAACTGAGTTTCAATAACTTTGGAACACTTTGCGTGCATCTTAAAACGAACTGATTGACATTCTAGGCTTATTTGGGTTGCCTAGGACTAACGAAATTCTCACCCATGGACCCGTTACAATTAAAATACAGCGGAATTTAAATTTTCTTTCAAATGGAAGGAGTTTCAAAATACATTTCATAAATGTTTACAAATAACACATGATCATTCAATGACATACAAAATACAAAATAATCATTCTTATGATCATGTCCAAAAATGATACAAAATATCCTTCCTTCCAACGGTGCATGCATATGACCCCCATCCACGATCACTGCCCCGGTCCTGTCGCTCTTATCTGCATCACATGAAATAACTGAAATGAGAATAAATCTCAGCAAGTGGAACTCTTACATAGCAATGATACATAGTATACTCTGTAAAACATGGCTTTTAAATCATAAATACCATCGACTCTGAAACATGAATACTGTAGCAATAACTGTAGCAATAGCAATAGCAATAGATAGCAATACGATGGTATTCTCTTTTCTATGGTTGGATTGATATCAATAGTATCTGTGACTATGGTTGCCAATATCCCATCGATATAAATCGATAACTGTGAGGGGATAAAAGCCTATGGTCGATGATCATCTAATTGCATGCAATGCCATGGCTATGATAAATCAATCCAATAAAACATTTGAATTCTCAATAGCATTTAAGGCCGTCGTTTCGCAATCTCATAATATATCTTGTATTCCCTTTATAACAATGGTGAGACATACAATGCCTCCAATGAACATAGCAATGGAATCAATATATAACAATGAATCAATTGAAGGGAATAACACTTTGAAACCTTTAAAACACAATACATATAATATCATGTGAGCAAAAAGGATGAAATTCCACTTACTACCAATAGAACACCTCAAATAAGCTCTTGGTACACCACCTACAACAATAATCCATAAATAACACCAATATCAACTCTATATCCACAAGTACAAGCCAAATAATCCATTAAACAACTCAAACATCAAATCCAAAATAACCCTTAACTCAAAACCTCGTTAGAATCGCACCAAAAACTTACCTAAGCTTCCTTATACCATGGAGAACGTTGATCTCAAGTCGGAAATCCAAACAAAGCCAAGAATCAAAGATAGAAAGCTAAAGAAATGGATGAAAACCCTTGGCAATTGAGAGAAAATCGGTAAGAAGAGAAGGAATAGGATAAGGTATGGAATGAAGTCAACTCAATCAAAAAGTGACTAAATAACTCGCCCATACTTACACCGCGGGTGCGCCAACACAAGCACCGCGGGTGCGCCATGCTCACGGCATTCCAAAATAAATCCCATGCACGATCACCGCGGGTGCGGTGCTACAATTACCGCGGGTGCGGTGCACACCGCGGGTGCGGTCCTTGCACTGCCGCGGGTGCGGTGGTGCCACGGCCTTCCAAATGCAAAATGATGAATAGTACACCGCGGGGGCACTCATCTAAGAGCGCGGGTGCACTCTACTCACGGCAATGAACAGTACAAACTCAACTAAAATCGATCCGAAACGCTGAAACGAACAATCAACACCAACTAATACCTCAAATAAATAATAACCAATAATACTATAGCCCAAAACACAACTATAAACAACTAATCATAAACCCAAATAACACAATAAAGCTTAAACCGTACCGTACACCGGGCTCAGCTATTACAATCTCCCCTCCTTAGAGGAATTTCGTCCGCGAAATTGACGTCACTGCACGAACAACTCAGGATACCTCTCTCTCATCTCAATCTCTGGTTCCCACGTAGCCTCCTCGATCAAATGGTTCCTCCAAAGGACTTTAACGATGCCGATCTCTTTGTTCCTCAGAACTCTAACTGTGCGATCCAAAATCTGAATCGGAATCTCATGGTAAGTCAGATTCGGCGTCAAGTCCAATGGCTCGTGGCGAAGAACATGGGAAGGATCTGCAATATACTTCCTGAGCATCGATACATGAAACACATTATGGACTCTGTCAAGATCGGGCGGTAGGGCTAATCTGTAGGCTCTGTCACCAACTCTGTCCAATATCTCGAATGGACCAATGAATCTAGGACTCAACTTGCCCTTCTTGCCAAATCTCATCACACCCTTGAGAGGTGCTATCTTCAAAAAAACATGATCGCCAACCTCGAACTGCAAAGGTCTGCGACGAACATCTGCATAACTCTTCTGCCTCGACTGAGCAGTCTTCATCCTCTCTCTGATAACTGCAACAACATCGGCAGTCTGCTGGACCAACTCGGGACCCAACATCTTCCTCTCTCCAACCTCATCCCAAAACAAAGGAGATCTGCACTTCCTGCCATAAAGTGCCTCATACGGTGCCATGCCAATCGTCGCCTGGTAGCTATTGTTGTACGTGAACTCCACAAGTGGCAACTTAGAATCCCAACTACCAGAATAGTCAATAGTACAAGCTCTGAGCATATCCTCCAGAATCTGAATGACTCTCTCTGACTGACCGTCGCTCTGAGGATGATAAGCTGTACTGAAAGCTAATCGAGAACCCATAGCTCTATGCAAACTTTTCCAGAACTCTGAGGTAAATCTAGGGTCACGATCAGACACAATCGACACGGGCACACCATGAAGTCTAACAATCTCTGCAATGTAGTCCTCGGCATACTGAGACATCGAATACGTCGTCTTGACTGGGAGAAAATGAGCTGACTTGGTCAATCTATCAACAATGACCCAAATGGAATTGAAACCCTTCTGCGTCCTGGGTAAACCAGTCACGAAATCCATAGTGATATGCTCCCACTTCCACTGAGGAATCGGCAAAGATAGCAATGTCCCAGCAGGTCTCTGATGCTCAATCTTAACCTGCTGACAAGTAAGGCACTGAGAAATGAACAAAGCAATATCTCTCTTCATACCTGGCCACCAGTAAAGTCGACGAAGATCCTGATACATCTTCGTACTGCCTGGATGAATCGAATAAGGTGCGGTATGAGCCTCTGTCAAGACGTCTCTACGAATATCATCGCCAACAGGAACACAAATACGGCCTCTGAAAGTCACCAATCCATCACCATTCAGACTAAACTCTGAATTCCCTCTAGCCTCGGCTCTAGCTCTCAACTCTGCCAACTGAACATCAGTCGACTGCTCTCTACGGATCCTGTCCGTCAAAGTAGATCGAATAACCAACGCTGACAAACGAGCAATGGTCCCTGGAATCACCAGATCAATCTCCTCTCTCTGCAAATCCATCAACAATGGTCTCTGAATCAAAGAACTCAATGAAGCACTCGACTTGCGGCTCAAAGCATCAGCCACCACATTCGCCTTTCCTGGGTGATAGCTGATAGTCACATCATAATCCTTGACCAGCTCTAACCACCTCCTCTGTCGCATATTGAGCTCTTTCTGCGAGAACAGATACTTCAAACTCTTGTGGTCTGTGAAGATCTCACACTTTTCGCCATACAGATAATGTCTCCAAATCTTAAGGGCGAAAACCACAGCTGCGAGCTCCAAATCGTGCGTCGGATAATTCTTCTCATAATCCTTCAACTGGCGAGACGCATAGGCAATGACCTTACCTCGCTGCATCAACACTGCACCAAGGCCTCTCTTCGACGCATCGGTATAGACAACGAAATCCTCAGAACCACTAGGCAAAGAAAGAACAGGAGCTGTCGTCAATCTGTCCTTCAACTCCTGAAATGCACTCTGGCAATCGATAGTCCACTCGAACTTCACAGTCTTCCTCGTCAGATTGGACAATGGCAAGGCAATCTTGGAGAAACCTGAAATGAAACGACGATAGTAACCTGCCAAACCAAGGAAACTGCGAACCTCTGAAACAGTGGTAGGAATAGGCCAACTCTGAATCGCCTCTATCTTCAACGGATCAACAGCAATGCCATCTCTCGAAACAACATGGCCTAGAAAAGAAATCTGATCCAGCCAAAACTCACACTTCTTCAGCTTGGCAAACAACCTCTTCTCTCGCAACAACTGAAGAACAACTCTGAGATGCTCGGCATGAAGCTCTCTGGTCTTGGAATAGATCAAGATATCGTCGATGAAAACAATGACAAAGCTATCCAGATAAGGCTTGAACACACGGTTCATTAGGTCCATGAAGACTGAAGGGGCATTGGTCAAACCAAAAGACATGACAAGAAACTCATAGTGACCGTACCTGGTCCGGAAAGCTGTCTTAGGGATATCAGACTCCCTAACCTTCAACTGATAGTAGCCAGACCGAAGATCAATCTTCGAGAACACAGTGGCACCATGGAGCTGATCAAACAAATCATCTATCCGAGGCAACGGATACTTGTTCTTGACAGTCACTTTGTTAAGCTCCCTGTAGTCGATACACAGCCGCAAGGAACCATCCTTCTTCTTGACAAACAGAACCGGAGCTCCCCAAGGCGAAGAACTCGGACGAATAAAGCCTTTGTCTAAAAGATCCTGCAACTGCGCCTTCAACTCCTTCATCTCGGTAGGGGCCATCCTGTACGGAGCCTTAGAAATAGGAACCGTACCTGGAGCTAAATCGATCACAAACTCAACATCCCTATCCGGCGGCAAACCCGGAACATCATCCTCAAACACATCAGCAAACTCCCTCACCACATCAATATCATCTACATTCAACTTAATCAATCTATCAACATCCACAATAGAAGCAAGAAACCCATCGCAACCTCTACACAACAATCTCTCAGCCTCAAGACAAGAAATAAAAGGAAGGACCAGCGAAGTACCTGCACTGGCGAGCGCTCCTCCCTGGCCATCATCTGCAAAAGTCACCTTCTTAGCAACACAATCGATAACTGCACGGTAAGTCGAAAGCCAATCCATGCCAAGAATAACGTCGAAAGCAACCATAGGGATAACAATCAAATCAGCGAAGACAACTCGCTCCTCAATACGAACAGGGCACGCAAAGACAATCGATGTCGGGCACAAGACATCCCCCGAAGGTAAAACAACATTAAGATGGAGGGGAAGAATAGAAGGAACTATACCCAAAGATCTCAAAAATAATTCAGACATAAAAGAATGAGTAGCACCAGTATCAATCAAAGTAGTAGCTACTCTGCCTGAAATCAAAATAGTACTAAGGATCAATGAAGAATCACGATTAATACCTTCCTTCGTCATCGAAAAGATACGACCCTGCACCTTCCCTTGGCTATCTCCCCTCGGGCAATTCCTGGCAACGTGGCCTGCCGCGCCACAACGAAAACAAGTATGAGTGCCCAATCTGCACTCTCCTCGATGATGCTTACCACACTTTGGACACTGCGGCTTCTCAGGATCAAATGGAGCAACTGGAACTGGCGGAGGTCTAGGACTCGACTCCATCTTGCCCTTGCCCTTGAAACGATCCCTGCCCCTCTGATTAGAACCCTGGCCTCTCTGAGCAACAGCTTGGTGCCTCTCTTGCCTCTCCCTGGCGATGTCCTTCTCGTCTTGCTCGGCCAACAAAGCTTTGGACACAATCTCCTTGAAAGTAACAGCCTTGGACATGTTAATGTCCCGACGAATCTCAGCTCTAAGGCCTCGAATGAAATGAGCGCCTTTATCTTTGTCGTTCGAAGCAACATACGGAGCAAAAAGGCAACCCTCCTCGAACTTCAGAATATACTGGCCAACATCCAAGCTCCCCTGTCGAAGCTCCAAGAACTCCGTAACCTTCCTCGCTCGAAGTGCATCGGGGAAATACTTGTCATAGAACAAGTCAGTGAACTCTGACCACTTCAGTGCCGCAACATCCACTCCAACTTTCGTAGCATTCCACCAGATACGTGCAGCTTTAACTAGCAAGAACACTGCACAGCTAATCCTGTCTTTGTCCTCATACTGGAGATGATCGAAGATAGCTTCAAGCGCCTTGACCCACTCGACAGCAACTAGAGGATCGGTGCTACCTGCGAATTCCGGTGGATCCATTCTCTTAAAAGCAGAAAAGACGGCATCAGTGCCAACTGCCTGAGCAACCTGACCTCTCACTTGGCCTCGACCCTGTCCTGCCCCTTGCAATCGGAGCAACTGCTGAATCTGATCGCTATGCACCTTAGCCTGCTCCTTAAGCAACTTGCCGAACTCGTCAACAACTCTCGAGGAAGAACTATCCTCACCCTCTGCCGCCTTACGCTTAGGAGGCATACTCTACAATTGCTCACAAGACACAATCAATATATAACAATGAATAGATGCAAGAAAACATACCCGGACAGTTGAAAGTAGACGAAGTCATATGCATTGGTCCGAAGAACCGGTGCTCTGATACCACTAAATGTGACACCCTGACCCGTTACAATTAAAATACAGCGGAATTTAAAATTTTCTTTCAAATGGAAGGAGTTTCAAAATACATTTCATAAAATGTTTACAAAATAAACACATGATCATTCAAATGACATACAAAATACAAAATAATCATTCTTATGATCATGTCCCAAAATGATACAAAATATCCTTCCTTCCAACGGTGCATGCATATGACCCCCATCCACGATCACTGCCCCGGTCTGTCGCTCTTATCTGCATCACATGAAATAACTGAAATGAGAATAAATCTCAGCAAGTGGAACTCTTACATAGCAATGATACATAGTATACACTGTAAAACATGGCTTTTAAATCATAAATACCATCGACTCTGAAACATGAATACGTAGCAATAACTGTAGCAATAGCAATAGCAATAGATAGCAATACGATGGTATTCTCTTTTCTATGGTTGGATTGATATCAATAGTATCTGTGACTATGGTTGCCAATATCCCATCGATATAAATCGATAACTGTGAGGGGATAAAAGCCTATGGTCGATGATCATCTAATTGCATGCAATGCCATGACTATGATAAATCAATCCAATAAAACATTTGAATTCTCAATAGCATTTAAGGCCGTCGTTTCGCAATCTCATAATATATCTTGTATTCCCTTTATAACAATGGTGAGACATACAATGCCTCCAATAGAAATAGCAATGAAATCAATATATAACAATGAATCAATTGAAGGGAATAACACTTTGAAACCTTTAAAACACAATACATATAATATCATGTGAGCAAAAAGGATGAAATTCCACTTACTACCAATAGAACACCTCCAACTACACTCTTGGTACACCACCTACAACAATAATCCATAAATAACACCAATGTCAACTCTATATCCACAAGTACAAGCCAAATAATCCATTAAACAACTCAAACATCAAATCCAAAATAACCCTTAACTCAAAACCTCGTTAGAATCGCACCAAAAACTTACCTAAGCTTCCTTATACCATGGAGAACGATGATCTCAAGTCGGAAATCCAAATAACTCCAAGAATCAAAGATAGAAAGCTAAAGAAATGGATGAAAACCCTTGCCAATGGAGAGAAAATCGGTAAAGAAGAGAAGGAATAGGATAAGGTATGGCCAACAACTCCCAAAAAGTGACTAAATAACTCGCCCATACTTACACCGCGGGTGCGCCAACACAAGCACCGCGGGTGCGCCATGCTCACGGCATTCCAAAATAAATCCCATGCACGATCACCGCGGGTGCGGTGCTACAATTACCGCGGGTGCGGTGCACACCGCGGGTGCGGTCCTTGCACTGCCGCGGGTGCGGTGGTGCCACGGCCTTCCAAATGCAAAATGATGAATAGTACACCGCGGGGGCACTCATCTAAGAGCGCGGGTGCACTCTACTCACGGCAATGAACAGTACAAACTCAACTAAAATTGATCCGAAACGCTGAAACGAACAATCAACACCAACTAATACCTCAAATAAATAATAACCAATAATACTATAGCCCAAAACACAACTATAAACAACTAATCATAAACCCAAATAACACAATAAAGCTTAAACCGTACCGTACACCGGGCTCGGCTATTACAATTCTATTTTCGTTGTTGTGGATAGATTCTCTAAGATGGCACATTTTATAGCTGGTCATAAAACCGATGATGCTTCAAACATTGCGGATTTGTTCTTTAGAGAAGTCGCTAGGTTGCATGGCATGCCTAGGACTATTGTTTCTGGTCGCGATGTTAAATTATTGAGTTACTTTTGGAAGACTTTCTGGGCTAAACTTGGCACAAAATTGTTGTTTTCTACTACTTGTCATCCTCAAACGGATGGACAAACTGAAGTTGTCAATAGAACTTTGGGAACACTTTTGCTTGCTATTCTTAAAAAGAACTTGGATTGAGATGTCTATGGACTTTATTTTGGGTTGCCTAGGACTAAGAAGGGGAAGGATTCTATTTTTGTTGTTGTGGATAGATTCTCTAAGATTGCACATTTTATAGCTTGTCATAAAACCGATGATGCTTCAAACATTGCGGATTTGTTCTTTAGAGAAGTCGTTAGGTTGCATGGCATGACTGGGACTATTGCTTCTGATCGCGATGTTAAATTCTTGAGTTACTTTTGGAATACTTTTTGGGCTAAACTTGGCACAAAATTGTTGTTTTCTACTACTTGTTGTAAGGCTCGAGAATTATCAGTTTCCATTGATGCTAGACTCATAGAGGTAAGAATACATGACATTTAAATGAGAATTTTGAAGGCATGGCCGAAGCCACACTGCACCTGCGGTGCTTAGACTACCGCCCCCGCGGTGTAGGTGATAGAAATTTGTGGAATTTGCGAACAGACACCGCACCCGCGGTGTTAGCGTGACCGCACCCGCGGTGTGAGACCGCACCCGCGGTCTAAGTGCTACATTTTTGGATGAACTCGCCGTGAGCACAGCGCACCCGCGGTGCAAGAGGAGCGCACCCGCGGTGCTGCATGCGAAGTGCCACCTTCGTTTCTCTACTTAACACATGGCATGATATATATATGTTATGTTGACACATCACTCCTTCATTCTTCAGAATTAAGAACCGAGAGCTCCCAAGAAATCCTTCAAGTTTCTTCATGCTAAAAAGTAGAATTATGCAAGAGTTGTTCATCCGATTTTAATTCCGAGGTAAGATTTGTGTTCCTTGCATTGACGGCTACAAAGTGACGTAAGTTTGATATAATTCCAGCATGATTCAGATTGTGGATGTTGGGGAACTTATGATTTTGTTGCGAATATATGTTCTTGATATATAGAGCATCGTATAATTGTTATCAGATCGATTTTCGGACATCGTATACGAGCCTTGCGAATTTCCAGCATGTATATTGATATTGATTGGAAGAATTGAGCATATTATATTGTGTTGATGAGTATATTATGAAGATTATGAGTTGTGGCTATGGTATATATTGTTTGTTGAGATTGAGTTGACGGGTATTGCGAGAATACGCTGTTATGCCGTAGATTTGTACCGAGATTTATTATTGATTGGCATATATGTTGCTTTGAGTTAGAGATTGATATTGGGTGTCTACCCATTGCCGTTTCAGATTTGAGGTAACAGGTTTGACATTGAATTCGAGATCTCGACAGACGATTCGACAAGAAAGGTATAATTCATGTGGTCACGGGATTGCACAACTCGATTCAGATTTGATACGAGTTTCCCTAAATCACATACTAGATTGTTATTACATTTGATTATGTAATGCCTTGTTTATCGATTTATATTCGAGTCCTGAGATAGGAGAGATTGGCAGACTTGCCAAAACTAGACGTTTCGGTGTATCGACGCATAGGAGCAGATTTGCTATATGTGTAGACCCTCGATACAGAGTTGACCGAAGTCTAGGAATAAGACGTACCGTTGCCCCGAGTGGCTGGGTAGGTGACAGACCGTCTTATTCATACCGGGATCCCTAGATTAGAAAAGAGTCGAGTCAAGATTGGAATTGTTGAATACAGATTTGTATTCTACTACATGTTTAGATGTATATTCATGTTACTGGATTTATGTTATGCATTTGTACATGATTTATTACATTGCATGCATCCATGTTTTATACTGGGATATGTTCTCACCGGAGTTATCCGGCTGTTGTCGTGTCTGTATGTGTGCATGGCAACAGGTGGGGCAGGATCGGGGTCACGAGCTAGATGAGAGATGATGATAGCGTGGAGATCTCGGGCATTGCAGATTACTAGTGGTTTCTTATGGCACTTGTACTACTTATGTTTATAGTTGTCATGTGAACACTAGTGTATGTTGTACGAACAGACTTGTATGTACATTACGTTGTTTAATTTCTATCGAGATATGTTATGCTTTAGTTAATACATTTGAATTAAAATTAAAAGCAAAATTTTGACCCACATTTTCGAACAAAGATCCAATTAAATCCCAAAAGAATAGAGTTAGAGCCCGGGTCCCCACAACAGGTGGTATCAGAGCAGTAGGTTCTGTAGACTGAGATAGAATAGAATGAGCGGGGTAGATCGAGTCATCTTCCTTGCTTTTGAGATGCTAGCATGTTTTATTGCTTTCCCTATTATATGTTGTGTTGTATTATCTGAATTGATTTACAGCATTTCAAGCCTGAATCAGAACCGATTCTCGATCAGAGGTATATGATCAGAGAAGGGCTGAGACAGATGACATTGGGTGTGTACTAATCAGTTTTATGATCAGATTTATGCCGCCTAGACGAGTGCCACAACCAGAGCAGGGTAGCACATCCGGTGCACAGATGGATGTCACCGCTACACCGATGGAGACTTTATTGAAGAGATTCCAGTCTTTCCATCCGCCTACCCTGAAGGGCACAGAGAGTGCAGTAGAGTGCGAGAGCTGGCTCGATGATATCGAGATGCTGTTTGAGTCTTTGGTTTACACTGACGAACGACGTGTGAAGCTGATAGGGCATCAGATGCAAGAGGTTGCAAAGAGCTGGTGGTTGACTACGAAGAGAGCCTTGGAGCACCGAGGCATTGATATCACGTGGAAAGTTTTTAAAGATGAGTTCTATCAGCGTTTCTTCCCCGTTTCCTACCGGAAAGATAAGGGAGCTGAATTTGCGAATCTGAAGCAGGGACAGTGGAACATCGAGGAGTATGTTGCTAAATTTTCTGCATTGCTACGATTTGCACCGCATGTGGCCGGAAACGACGAGGCAGTGGCCGATCAGTTCATCAACGGGCTGAATCCCGATGTCTTTACTTTGGTGAACACGGGCCGGCCTAGTACTTTTTCAGAGGCACTGAACCGAGCAAAGGGAGCAGAGGCTGGCTTGATCAGGCAGCGAGGAGCTTCCTACGGTGTTCAGGGGCAGAGACCGCCACAGCCTACTACCGTACAGTTTCCACCACCTCCTCCTCGTTTTGACAGCGGAGCTAGTGGTAGTGGTAAGAAGGAATTTCTAAAGGCTAAAGGCAAACAGTTTAAGAAATCTGGGAGTAGTTCATCGAGTTCGAGTGGATCTCGACAGAGAGGTCAGGGGTCAGAGTATAGTGGTGCATACTGTGGTTCATGCGGAGGGCGACATGCGACGGAGCAGTGTCAAGGAGTTCTGGGACGCTGTAACATCTGTAGGCAACAGGGACATTTCGCCAGAGTTTGTCCCCAGAGAGGTGCACAACGATTCCAGAGCACAGGATCATCAGCACCAGCGCCACAGATGGAGAGACAGGCATCCTCTGTACACTCCTTTCAGCCACCCTCCACACAGACACAGCAGAGGCCAGGAGGTAGTCAGACGGTGAGTCAGCCTCCCCGACAGCAGGCACGTGTCTTTGCCCTGACAGAGGAGTAGGCACAGGAGGCGCCAGATGACGTCATTGCAGGTAGCTGTTTTCTTTGCGGTTATCCTGCATATGTGTTGATTGACACAGGTGCATCTCATACATTCATCTCTGAACATTTTGCATTGAGACATGCATTGCCTGTTGAGTCGATGTCTACAGTAGTGTCTATAACTTCTCCGTTGGGAAGTGGTTTGATATCTGTGACTATTGTTAGACACTGTATGCTTCAGTTTGAGGGGCATGAGATTGATCTTGATTGTATAGTACTTGGTTTAGCTGATTTTGACTGTATAGTTGGCATAGATATGTTGACCAAGTACAGAGCCACGGTAGATTGTTTCCACAAGATTGTCAGATTCAGACCCGAGATGACAGACGAGTGGAAATTCTACGGCAAGGGTTCCAGATCTCGGATTCCCTTAGTATCTGCTCTGACTATGAGTAGATTGCTTCAGAGAGGAGCAGAGGGCTTTCTCATATATTCAGTAGATCTACTGAAGACGAGCCCAGCATTGGCAGATTTGCCAGTGGTTTGCGAGTTTGCAGATGTTTTTCCTGATGAGATTCCAGGGTTGCCTCCGATTTGAGAGGTTGATTTCAGCATAGATCTTATGCCCGGTTCTGTTCCTATTTCGAGAGCTCCGTATAGGATGGCACCGATAGAACTGAAAGAGTTGAAAGCACAGTTGGAGGATCTTATGTCCAAGGGATATATCAGACCCAGTGTATCACCTTGGGGTGCTCCGGTGCTTTTTGTTAGAAAGAAAGATGGTTCGATGCGACTGTGTATTGATTATAGGCAGTTGAACAAGGCGACCGTGAAGAACAAGTATCCTTTGCCTCGCATCGACGATTTGTTTGATCAGTTACAGGGATCTTCGGTATATTCGAAGATTGATTTGAGATCAGGGTATCATCAACTTAGAGTTAGAGATGTGGATATTCCGAAGACTGCATTCCGAACCAGGTATGGACATTACGAGTTTGTTGTTATGCCTTTTGGTTTGACGAATGCACCTGCGGTGTTTATGAGTTTGATGAACCGCATTTTTCAGAGATATTTAGATGAGTTTGTAATTGTGTTTATCGATGATATTTTGGTCTATTCGAAGAGTTTGACTGAGCATGCAGATCATCTGAGAATTGTGCTGAAGACTTTGCGACAGGAGCAGTTGTATGCTAAACTGTCCAAGTGTGAATTCTGGTTGCGACAGGTTGTCTTCTTGGGGCACATTATATCTGGAGATGGTATTGCGGTAGATCCGAGTAAAGTTGAGGCTGTGATCAGTTGGCCGAGACCGACTTCTGTGCCTGAGATACGCAGTTTCATGGGTCTAGCCGGGTATTATCGATGTTTTATTCGAGACTTCTCCAGTATAGCGAAGCCGATTACCCAGTTGACACAGAAGAATATGCCATTTGTGTGGTCCGAAGATTGTGAAGCCAGTTTTGTTGAGCTGAAGAAGAGGCTGACTAGTGCGCCTGTCTTGACGATTCCTACCGGTACAGGTGAGTTTGTTGTATATTGTGATGCATCTCATAGAGGGCTTGGATGTGTTCTTATGCAGCGAGGACACGTGATAGCATACGCCTCTAGACAGCTGAAGCCGCACGAGACTCGTTATCCAATTCATGATCTTGAATTGGCGGCGATTGTGTTTGCACTTAAGATCTGGCGTCATTATCTGTATGGCGAGAAATTTGAGATCTATTCCGATCATAAGAGCCTGAAATATCTCTTTTCTCAGTCAGAGTTGAATATGAGGCAGCGACGATGGCTTGATCTGCTGAAAGATTTTGATTGCGAGATCAAGTACCATCCAGGAAAGTCGAATGCAGCGGCAGACGCCTTGAGTCGAAAGGTATGTGCTCTTTCCTTGTCGACTGTAGGTGTATCGAGTTTAGTAGAAGATTGTTGCTTGTCTGGATTAACATTTAATACAGAGAGTAGACCGCTGCGACTTGCTGCGATTCAGATTGAGCCAGACTTGATTTCGAGGATCAAAGAAGCACAAAGAACCGATCCGAATGTGCAGAGATCGATTGATATGGTCAGAGCTGGTCATATCTCAGAATATCAGGTTAGAGATTCTATTCTGTATGTGAATAACCGCATAGTGGTGCCAGATGTTTCAGATTTGAGACGACAGATCATGTCGGAAGCACATTGTAGTCGATTCAGCATTCATCCTGGTGGCAGGAAGATGTATAACGACTTGAAGACACAATTCTGGTGGAAACAGATGAAGACAGACATTGCAGAATTTGTGTCTAGATGTCTGAATTGCCAACAGGTGAAGGCAGAGAGAAAGAAACCCGGAGGTCTACTTCAGAGTTTGTCTATTCCTGAATGGAAATGGGATCACATTTCCATGGATTTCGTGACGAAGTTACCTCGATCATCCCGGGGCTGTGACGCGATTTGGGTTGTGATAGACAGACTGACCAAATCAGCGTGCTTTATTCCATACAGGATGACCTATCGACATGATCAGATGGCAGAGTTGTATGTCAGAGAGGTCGTCAGATTGCATGGTGTGCCGAAGTCGATCGTATCAGATCGTGATCCACGATTCACTTCTCACTTTTGGGACAGCTTGCAGCAGGCTTTAGGTACGACTTTACACCTGAGCACTGCTTATCATCCCCAGACGGACGGACAGTCAGAGCGGACTATCCAGACTTTAGAGGATATGCTGAGAGCTGTAGTACTAGATTTTGGTACTAGTTGGCAAGACTCATTGCCGTTGTGTGAGTTTTCATACAACAACAGCTATCAGACGAGCATAGAGATGGCACCGTTCGAAGCTTTATACGGAAAAAAGTGCAGATCTCCGTTGTACTGGGATGATATTTCTGAGGTACCAGAGTTAGGGCCTGATATGATTCGTGAGATGACAGAAAAAGTGAAGATCATTCAGAAACGAATGAAGACGGCACAGGATAGGCAAGCGAAGTACGCCAATATTAGACGTAGACCGTTAGTATTCGAACAGGGAGACAGAGTATTTTTGAAGATTTCACCTTTCAGAGGCATTGTCAGATTTGGCAAGCGAGGAAAGTTGTCTCCTAGATACGTCGGTTCGTATGAGATTCTTGAGAAAATTGGCGATCAAGCTTACAGACTTGCTCTTCCTTCTTCACTGTCCGGTATACATGATGTTTTTCATGTATCGATGTTGCGCAAATATATGCCGGATGATTCTCGTGTCATTCAACCTGACGAAGCCGAGCTGGATCAGACCTTGAGCTACGTTGAAAGACCGATGCAGATTCTTGATCGGAAAGAAAAGAAGCTCAGGACGAAGACTATTCCGTTAGTGAAGATTCAATGGAGTCGTCATGGCATCGAGGAAGCAACTTGGGAGACAGAGTCTGAGATGAGACAGAGGCATCCCGAGTTATTCTTATGATGTGAGTCTTTCTTCCCATTGTGACTTTACAGTTTTGTATATAATTGCATGATTACTTGCTTATGAGTTCGAGCTCGAACTCTTGTCTAAGAGGGGGAGAAATGTAAGGCTCGAGAATTATCAGTTTCCATTGATGCTAGACTCATAGAGGTAAGAATACATGACATTTAAATGAGAATTTTGAAGGCATGGCCGAAGCCACACTGCACCTGCGGTGCTTAGACTACCGCCCCCGTGGTGTAGGTGATAGAAATTTGTGGAATTTGCGAACAGACACCGCACCCGCGGTGTTAGCGTGACCGCACCCGCGGTGTGAGACCGCACCCGCGGTCATGTAAGGACCGCACCCGCGGTCTAAGCGCTACATTTTTGGATGAACTCGCCGTGAGCACAGCGCACCCGCGGTGCAAGAGGAGCGCACCCGCGGTGCTGCATGCGAAGTGCCACCTTCGTTTCTCTACTTAACACATGGCATGATATATATATGTTATGTTGACACATCACTCCTTCATTCTTCAGAATTAAGAACCGAGAGCTCCCAAGAAATCCTTCAAGTTTCTTCATGCTAAAAAGTAGAATTATGCAAGAGTTGTTCATCCGATTTTAATTCCGAGGTAAGATTTGTGTTCCTTGCATTGACGGCTACAAAGTGACGTAAGTTTGATATAATTCCAGCATGATTCAGATTGTGGATGTTGGGGAACTTATGATTTTGTTGCGAATATATGTTCTTGATATATAGAGCATCGTATAATTGTTATCAGATCGATTTTCGGACATCGTATACGAGCCTTGCGAATTTCCAGCATGTATATTGATATTGATTGGAAGAATTGAGCATATTATATTGTGTTGATGAGTATATTATGAAGATTATGAGTTGTGGCTATGGTATATATTGTTTGTTGAGATTGAGTTGACCGGTATTGCGAGAATACGCTGTTATGCCGTAGATTTGTACCGAGATTTATTATTGATTGGCATATATGTTGCTTTGAGTTAGAGATTGATATTGGGTGTCTACCCATTGCCGTTTCAGATTTGAGGTAACAGGTTTGACATTGAATTCGAGATCTCGACAGACGATTCGACAAGAAAGGTATAATTCATGTGGTCACGGGATTGCACAACTCGATTCAGATTTGATACGAGTTTCCCTAAATCACATACTAGATTGTTATTACATTTGATTATGTAATGCCTTGTTTATCGATTTATATTCGAGTCCTGAGATAGGAGAGATTGGCAGACTTGCCAAAACTAGACGTTTCGGTGTATCGACGCATAGGAGCAGATTTGCTATATGTGTAGACCCTCGATACAGAGTTGACCGAAGTCTAGGAATAAGACGTACCGTTGCCCCGAGTGGCTGGGTAGGTGACAGACCGTCTTATTCATACCGGGATCCCTAGATTAGAAAAGAGTCGAGTCAAGATTGGAATTGTTGAATACAGATTTGTATTCTACTACATGTTTAGATGTATATTCATGTTACTGGATTTATGTTATGCATTTGTACATGATTTATTACATTGCATGCATCCATGTTTTATACTGGGATATGTTCTCACCGGAGTTATCCGGCTGTTGTCGTGTCTGTATGTGTGCATGGCAACAGGTGGGGCAGGATCGGGGTCACGAGCTAGATGAGAGATGATGATAGCGTGGAGATCTCGGGCATTGCAGATTACTAGTGGTTTCTTATGGCACTTGTACTACTTATGTTTATAGTTGTCATGTGAACACTAGTGTATGTTGTACGAACAGACTTGTATGTACATTACGTTGTTTAATTTCTATCGAGATATGTTATGCTTTAGTTAATACATTTGAATTAAAATTAAAAGCAAAATTTTGACCCACATTTTCGAACAAAGATCCAATTAAATCCCAAAAGAATAGAGTTAGAGCCCGGGTCCCCACACTTGTCATCCTCAAACGGATGGACAAACTGAAGTTGTCAATAGAACTTTGGGAACACTTTTGCGTGCTATTCTTAAAAAGAACTTGGATTGACATTTCTATGGACTTTATTTTGGGTTTGCCTAGTACTAAGAAGGGGAAGGATTCTATTTTTGTTGTTGTGGATAGATTCTCTAAGATGGCACATTTTATAGCTTGTCATAAAACCGATGATGCTTCAAACATTGCGGATTTGTTCTTTAGAGAAGTCGTTAGGTTGCATGGCATGACTGGGACTATTGCTTCTGATCGCGATGTTAAATTCTTGAGTTACTTTTGGAATACTTTTTGGGCTAAACTTGGCACAAAATTGTTGTTTTCTACTACTTGTCATCCTCAAACGGATGGACAAACTAAAGTTGTCAATACAACTTTGGGAACACTTTTGCGTGTTATTCTTAAAAAGAACTTGGATTGACATTTCTATGGACTTTATTTTGGGTTTGCCTAGTACTAAGAAGGGGAGGGATTCTATTTTTGTTGTTGTGGATAGATTCTCTAAGATGGCACATTTTATAGCTTGTCATAAAACCGATGATGCTTCAAACATTGCGGATTTGTTCTTTAGAGAAGTCGTTAGGTTGCATGGCATGACTAGGACTATTGCTTCTGATCGCGATGTTAAATTCTTGAGTTACTTTTGGAATACTTTTTGGGCTAAACATGGCACAAAATTGTTGTTTTCTACTACTTGTCATCCTCAAACGGATGGACAAACTAAAGTTGTCAATAGAACTTTGGGAACACTTTTGCGTGCTATTCTTAAAAAGAACTTGGATTGACATTTCTATGGACTTTATTTTGGGTTTGCCTAGTACTAAGAAGGGGAGGGATTCTATTTTTGTTGTTGTGGATAGATTCTCTAAGATGGCACATTTTATAGCTTGTCATAAAACCGATGATGCTTCAAACATTGCGGATTTGTTCTTTAGAGAAGTCGTTAGGTTGCATGGCATGACTAGGGACTATTGCTTCTGATCGCGATGTTAAATTCTTGAGTTACTTTTGGAATACTTTTTGGGCTAAACTTGGCACAAAATTGTTGTTTTCTACTACTTGTCATCCTCAAACGGATGGACAAACTGAAGTTGTCAATAGAACTTTGGGAACACTTTTGCGTGCTATTCTTAAAAAGAACTTGGATTGACATTTCTATGGACTTTATTTTGGGTTGCCTAGGACTAAGAAGGGTAGGGATTCTATTTTTGTTGTTGTGGATAGATTCTCTAAGATGGCACATTTTATAGCTTGTCATAAAACCGATGATGCTTCAAACATGGCGGATTTGTTCTTTAGAGAAGTCGCTAGGTTGCATGGCATGCCTAGGACTATTGTTTCTGGTCGCGATGTTAAATTATTGAGTTACTTTTGGAAGACTTTCTGGGCTAAACTTGGCACAAAATTGTTGTTTTCTACTACTTGTCATCCTCAAACGGATGGACAAACTGAAGTTGTCAATAGAACTTTGGGAACACTTTTGCGTGCTATTCTTAAAAAGAACTTGGATTGACATTTCTATGGACTTTATTTTGGGTTTGCCTAGTACTAAGAAGGGGAGGGATTCTATTTTTGTTGTTGTGGATAGATTCTCTAAGATGGCACATTTTATAGCTTGTCATAAAACCGATGATGCTTCAAACATTGCGGATTTGTTCTTTAGAGAAGTCGTTAGGTTGCATGGCATGACTAGGACTATTGCTTCTGATCGCGATGTTAAATTCTTGAGTTACTTTTGGAATACTTTTTGGGCTAAACTTGGCACAAAATTGTTGTTTTCTACTACTTGTCATCCTCAAACGGATGGACAAACTGAAGTTGTCAATAGAACTTTGAGAACACTTTTGCGTGCTATTCTTAAAAAGAACTTGGATTGACATTTCTATGGACTTTATTTTGGGTTTGCCTAGTACTAAGAAGGGGAGGGATTCTATTTTTGTTGTTGTGGATAGATTCTCTAAGATGGCACATTTTATAGCTTGTCATAAAACCGATGATGCTTCAAACATTGCGGATTTGTTCTTTAGAGAAGTCGTTAGGTTGCATGGCATGACTAGGACTATTGCTTCTGATCGCGATGTTAAATTCTTGAGTTACTTTTGGAAGACTTTATGGGCTAAACTTGGCACAAAATTGTTGTTTTCTACTACTTGTCATCCTCAAACGGATGGACAAACTGAAGTTGTCAATAGAACTTTGGGAACACTTTTGCGTGCTATTCTTAAAAAGAACTTGGATTGACATTTCTATGGACTTTATTTTGGGTTTGCCTAGTACTAAGAAGGGGAGGGATTCTATTTTTGTTGTTGTGGATAGATTCTCTAAGATGGCACATTTTATAGCTTGTCATAAAACCGATGATGCTTCAAACATTGCGGATTTGTTCTTTAGAGAAGTCGTTAGGTTGCATGGCATGACTAGGACTATTGCTTCTGATCGCGATGTTAAATTCTTGAGTTACTTTGGAATACTTTTTGGGCTAAACTTGGCACAAAATTGTTGTTTTCTACTACTTGTCATCCTCAAACGGATGGACAAACTGAAGTTGTCAATAGAACTTTGGGAACACTTTTGCGTGCTATTCTTAAAAAGAACTTGGATTGACATTTCTATGGACTTTATTTTGGGTTGCCTAGGACTAAGAAGGGGAGGGATTCTATTTTTGTTGTTGTGGATAGATTCTCTAAGATGGCACATTTTATAGCTTGTCATAAAACCGATGATGCTTCAAACATTGCGGATTTGTTCTTTAGAGAAGTCGCTAGGTTGCATGGCATGCCTAGGACTATTGTTTCTGGTCGCGATGTTAAATTATTGAGTTACTTTTGGAAGACTTTCTGGGCTAAACTTGGCACAAAATTGTTGTTTTCTACTACTTGTCATCCTCAAACGGATGGACAAACTGAAGTTGTCAATAGAACTTTGGGAACACTTTTGCGTGCTATTCTTAAAAAGAACTTGGATTGACATTTCTATGGACTTTATTTTGGGTTTGCCTAGTACTAAGAAGGGGAGGGATTCTATTTTTGTTGTTGTGGATAGATTCTCTAAGATGGCACATTTTATAGCTTGTCATAAAACCGATGATGCTTCAAACATTGCGGATTTGTTCTTTAGAGAAGTCGTTAGGTTGCATGGCATGACTAGGACTATTGCTTCTGATCGCGATGTTAAATTCTTGAGTTACTTTTGGAATACTTTTTGGGCTAAACTTGGCACAAAATTGTTGTTTTCTACTACTTGTCATCCTCAAACGGATGGACAAACTGAAGTTGTCAATAGAACTTTGGGAACACTTTTGCGTGCTATTCTTAAAAAGAACTTGGATTGACATTTCTATGGACTTTATTTTGGGTTTGCCTAGGACTAAGAAGGGGAGGGATTCTATTTTTGTTGTTGTGGATAGATTCTCTAAGATGGCACATTTTATAGCTTGTCATAAAACCGATGATGCTTCAAACATTGCGGATTTGTTCTTTAGAGAAGTCGCTAGGTTGCATGGCATGCCTAGGACTATTGTTTCTGGTCGCGATGTTAAATTCTTGAGTTACTTTTGGAAGACTTTATGGGCTAAACTTGGCACAAAATTGTTGTTTTCTACTACTTGTCATCCTCAAACGGATGGACAAACTGAAGTTGTCAATAGAACTTTGGGAACACTTTTGCGTGCTATTCTTAAAAAGAACTTGGATTGACATTTCTATGGACTTTATTTTGGGTTGCCTAGGACTAAGAAGGGGAGGGATTCTATTTTGTTGTTGTGGATAGATTCTCTAAGATGGCACATTTTATAGCTTGTCATAAAACCGATGATGCTTCAAACATTGCGGATTTGTTCTTTAGAGAAGTCGTTAGGTTGCATGGCATGCCTAGGACTATTGTTTCTGGTCGCGATGTTAAATTATTGAGTTACTTTTGGAAGACTTTATGGGCTAAACTTGGCACAAAATTGTTGTTTTCTACTACTTGTCATCCTCAAACGGATGGACAAACTGAAGTTGTCAATAGAACTTTGGGAACACTTTTGCGTGCTATTCTTAAAAAGAACTTGGATTGACATTTCTATGGACTTTATTTTGGGTTTGCCTAGTACTAAGAAGGGGAGGAGATTCTATTTTTGTTGTTGTGGATAGATTCTCTAAGATGGCACATTTTATAGCTTGTCATAAAACCGATGATGCTTCAAACATTGCGGATTTGTTCTTTAGAGAAGTCGTTAGGTTGCATGGCATGACTAGGACTATTGCTTCTGATCGCGATGTTAAATTCTTGAGTTACTTTTGGAAGACTTTATGGGCTAAACTTGGCACAAAATTGTTGTTTTCTACTACTTGTCATCCTCAAACGGATGGACAAACTGAAGTTGTCAATAGAACTTTGGGAACACTTTTGCGTGCTATTCTTAAAAAGAACTTGGATTGACATTTCTATGGACTTTATTTTGGGTTGCCTAGGACTAAGAAGGGGAGGGATTCTATTTTTGTTGTTGTGGATAGATTCTCTAAGATGGCACATTTTATAGCTTGTCATAAAACCGATGATGCTTCAAACATTGCGGATTTGTTCTTTAGAGAAGTCGCTAGGTTGCATGGCATGCCTAGGACTATTGTTTCTGGTCGCGATGTTAAATTATTGAGTTACTTTTGGAAGACTTTCTGGGCTAAACTTGGCACAAAATTGTTGTTTTCTACTACTTGTCATCCTCAAACGGATGGACAAACTGAAGTTGTCAATAGAACTTTGGGAACACTTTTGCGTGCTATTCTTAAAAAGAACTTGGATTGACATTTCTATGGACTTTATTTTGGGTTGCCTAGTACTAAGAAGGGGAGGGATTCTATTTTTGTTGTTGTGGATAGATTCTCTAAGATGGCACATTTTATAGCTTGTCATAAAATCGATGATGCTTCAAACATTGCGGATTTGTTCTTTAGAGAAGTCGTTAGGTTGCATGGCATGCCTAGGACTATTGCTTTCTGGTCGCGATGTTAAATTCTTGAGTTACTTTTGGAAGACTTTATGGGCTAAACTTGGCACAAAATTGTTGTTTTCTACTACTTGTCATCCTCAAACGGATGGACAAACTGAAGTTGTCAATAGAACTTTGGGAACACTTTTGCGTGCTATTCTTAAAAAGAACTTGGATTGACATTTCTATGGACTTTATTTTGGGTTGCCTAGGACTAAGAAGGGAGGGATTCTATTTTCGTTGTTGTGGATAGATTCTCTAAGATGGCACATTTTATAGCTTGTCATAAAACCGATGATGCTTCAAACATTGCGGATTTGTTCTTTAGAGAAGTCGCTAGGTTGCATGGCATGCCTAGGACTATTGTTTCTGGTCGCGATGTTAAATTATTGAGTTACTTTTGGAAGACTTTATGGGCTAAACTTGGCACAAAATTGTTGTTTTCTACTACTTGTCATCCTCAAACGGATGGACAAACTGAAGTTGTCAATAGAACTTTGGGAACACTTTTGCGTGCTATTCTTAAAAAGAACTTGGATTGACATTTCTATGGACTTTATTTTGGGTTGCCTAGGACTAAGAAGGGGAGGGATTCTATTTTTGTTGTTGTGGATAGATTCTCTAAGATGGCACATTTTATAGCTTGTCATAAAACCGATGATGCTTCAAACATTGCGGATTTGTTCTTTAGAGAAGTCGTTAGGTTGCATGGCATGCCTAGGACTATTGTTTCTGGTCGCGATGTTAAATTCTTGAGTTACTTTTGGAAGACTTTATGGGCTAAACTTGGCACAAAATTGTTGTTTTCTACTACTTGTCATCCTCAAACGGATGGACAAACTGAAGTTGTCAATAGAACTTTGGGAACACTTTTGCGTGCTATTCTTAAAAAGAACTTGGATTGACATTTCTATGGACTTTATTTTGGGTTGCCTAGGACTAAGAAGGGGAGGGATTCTATTTTTGTTGTTGTGGATAGATTCTCTAAGATGGCACATTTTATAGCTTGTCATAAAACCGATGATGCTTCAAACATTGCGGATTTGTTCTTTAGAGAAGTCGTTAGGTTGCATGGCATGACTAGGACTATTGCTTTCTGGTCGCGATGTTAAATTCTTGAGTTACTTTTGGAAGACTTTATGGGCTAAACTTGGCACAAAATTGTTGTTTTCTACTACTTGTCATCCTCAAACGGATGGACAAACTGAAGTTGTCAATAGAACTTTGGGAACACTTTTGCGTGCTATTCTTAAAAAGAACTTGGATTGACATTTCTATGGACTTTATTTTGGGTTGCCTAGGACTAAGAAGGGGAGGGATTCTATTTTTGTTGTTGTGGATAGATTCTCTAAGATGGCACATTTTATAGCTTGTCATAAAACCGATGATGCTTCAAACATTGCGGATTTGTTCTTTAGAGAAGTCGTTAGGTTGCATGGCATGACTAGGACTATTGCTTCTGATCGCGATGTTAAATTCTTGAGTTACTTTTGGAAGACTTTATGGGCTAAACTTGGCACAAAATTGTTGTTTTCTACTACTTGTCATCCTCAAACGGATGGACAAACTGAAGTTGTCAATAGAACTTTGGGAACACTTTTGCGTGCTATTCTTAAAAAGAACTTGGATTGACATTTCTATGGACTTTATTTTGGGTTGCCTAGGACTAAGAAGGGGAGGGATTCTATTTTTGTTGTTGTGGATAGATTCTCTAAGATGGCACATTTTATAGCTTGTCATAAAACCGATGATGCTTCAAACATTGCGGATTTGTTCTTTAGAGAAGTCGCTAGGTTGCATGGCATGCCTAGGACTATTGTTTCTGGTCGCGATGTTAAATTATTGAGTTACTTTTGGAAGACTTTCTGGGCTAAACTTGGCACAAAATTGTTGTTTTCTACTACTTGTCATCCTCAAACGGATGGACAAACTGAAGTTGTCAATAGAACTTTGGGAACACTTTTGCGTGCTATTCTTAAAAAGAACTTGGATTGACATTTCTATGGACTTTATTTTGGGTTTGCCTAGTACTAAGAAGGGGAGGGATTCTATTTTTGTTGTTGTGGATAGATTCTCTAAGATGGCACATTTTATAGCTTGTCATAAAATCGATGATGCTTCAAACATTGCGGATTTGTTCTTTAGAGAAGTCGTTAGGTTGCATGGCATGCCTAGGACTATTGCTTCTGGTCGCGATGTTAAATTCTTGAGTTACTTTTGGAAGACTTTATGGGCTAAACTTGGCACAAAATTGTTGTTTTCTACTACTTGTCATCCTCAAACGGATGGACAAACTGAAGTTGTCAATAGAACTTTGGGAACACTTTTGCGTGCTATTCTTAAAAAGAACTTGGATTGACATTTCTATGGACTTTATTTTGGGTTGCCTAGGACTAAGAAGGGAGGGATTCTATTTTTGTTGTTGTGGATAGATTCTCTAAGATGGCACATTTTATAGCTTGTCATAAAACCGATGATGCTTCAAACATTGCGGATTTGTTCTTTAGAGAAGTCGCTAGGTTGCATGGCATGCCTAGGACTATTGTTTCTGGTCGCGATGTTAAATTATTGAGTTACTTTTGGAAGACTTTATGGGCTAAACTTGGCACAAAATTGTTGTTTTCTACTACTTGTCATCCTCAAACGGATGGACAAACTGAAGTTGTCAATAGAACTTTGGGAACACTTTTGCGTGCTATTCTTAAAAAGAACTTGGATTGACATTTCTATGGACTTTATTTTGGGTTGCCTAGGACTAAGAAGGGGAGGGATTCTATTTTTGTTGTTGTGGATAGATTCTCTAAGATGGCACATTTTATAGCTTGTCATAAAACCGATGATGCTTCAAACATTGCGGATTTGTTCTTTAGAGAAGTCGCTAGGTTGCATGGCATGCCTAGGACTATTGTTTCTGGTCGCGATGTTAAATTATTGAGTTACTTTTGGAAGACTTTCTGGGCTAAACTTGGCACAAAATTGTTGTTTTCTACTACTTGTCATCCTCAAACGGATGGACAAACTGAAGTTGTCAATAGAACTTTGGGAACACTTTTGCGTGCTATTCTTAAAAAGAACTTGGATTGACATTTCTATGGACTTTATTTTGGGTTTGCCTAGTACTAAGAAGGGGAAGGATTCTATTTTTGTTGTTGTGGATAGATTCTCTAAGATGGCACATTTTATAGCTTGTCATAAAACCGATGATGCTTCAAACATTGCGGATTTGTTCTTTAGAGAAGTCGTTAGGTTGCATGGCATGACTAGGACTATTGCTTCTGATCGCGATGTTAAATTCTTGAGTTACTTTTGGAATACTTTATGGGCTAAACTTGGCACAAAATTGTTGTTTTCTACTACTTGTCATCCTCAAACGGATGGACAAACTGAAGTTGTCAATAGAACTTTGGGAACACTTTTGCGTGCTATTCTTAAAAAGAACTTGGATTGACATTTCTATGGACTTTATTTTGGGTTGCCTAGTACTAAGAAGGGGAGGGATTCTATTTTTGTTGTTGTGGATAGATTCTCTAAGATGGCACATTTTATAGCTTGTCATAAAACCGATGATGCTTCAAACATTGCGGATTTGTTCTTTAGAGAAGTCGTTAGGTTGCATGGCATGCCTAGGACTATTGCTTCTGATCGCGATGTTAAATTCTTGAGTTACTTTTGGAAGACTTTATGGGCTAAACTTGGCACAAAATTGTTGTTTTCTACTACTTGTCATCCTCAAACGGATGGACAAACTGAAGTTGTCAATAGAACTTTGGGAACACTTTTGCGTGCTATTCTTAAAAAGAACTTGGATTGACATTTCTATGGACTTTATTTTGGGTTGCCTAGGACTAAGAAGGGGAGGGATTCTATTTTTGTTGTTGTGGATAGATTCTCTAAGATGGCACATTTTATAGCTTGTCATAAAACCGATGATGCTTCAAACATTGCGGATTTGTTCTTTAGAGAAGTCGCTAGGTTGCATGGCATTGCCTAGGACTATTGTTTCTGGTCGCGATGTTAAATTATTGAGTTACTTTTGGAAGACTTTCTGGGACTAAACTTGGCACAAAATTGTTGTTTTCTACTACTTGTCATCCTCAAACGGATGGACAAACTGAAGTTGTCAATAGAACTTTGGGAACACTTTTGCGTGCTATTCTTAAAAAGAACTTGGATTGACATTTCTATGGACTTTATTTTGGGTTTGCCTAGTACTAAGAAGGGGAGGGATTCTATTTTTGTTGTTGTGGATAGATTCTCTAATGATGACACATTTTATAGCTTGTCATAAAACCGATGATGCTTCAAACATTGCGGATTTGTTCTTTAGAGAAGTCGTTAGGTTGCATGGCATGCCTAGGACTATTGCTTCTGGTCGCGATGTTAAATTCTTGAGTTACTTTTGGAAGACTTTCTGGGCTAAACTTGGCACAAAATTGTTGTTTTCTACTACTTGTCATCCTCAAACGGATGGACAAACTGAAGTTGTCAATAGAACTTTGGGAACACTTTTGCGTGCTATTCTTAAAAAGAACTTGGATTGACATTTCTATGGACTTTATTTTGGGTTGCCTAGGACTAAGAAGGGAGGGATTCTATTTTCGTTGTTGTGGATAGATTCTCTAAGATGGCACATTTTATAGCTTGTCATAAAACCGATGATGCTTCAAACATTGCGGATTTGTTCTTTAGAGAAGTCGCTAGGTTGCATGGCATGCCTAGGACTATTGTTTCTGGTCGCGATGTTAAATTATTGAGTTACTTTTGGAAGACTTTATGGGCTAAACTTGGCACAAAATTGTTGTTTTCTACTACTTGTCATCCTCAAACGGATGGACAAACTGAAGTTGTCAATAGAACTTTGGGAACACTTTTGCGTGCTATTCTTAAAAAGAACTTGGATTGACATTTCTATGGACTTTATTTTGGGTTGCCTAGGACTAAGAAGGGTAGGGATTCTATTTTTGTTGTTGTGGATAGATTCTCTAAGATGACACTTTTATAGCTTGTCATAAAACCGATGATGCTTCAAACATGGCGGATTTGTTCTTTAGAGAAGTCGCTAGGTTGCATGGCATGCCTAGGACTATTGTTTCTGGTCGCGATGTTAAATTATTGAGTTACTTTTGGAAGACTTTCTGGGCTAAACTTGGCACAAAATTGTTGTTTTCTACTACTTGTCATCCTCAAACGGATGGACAAACTGAAGTTGTCAATAGAACTTTGGGAACACTTTTGCGTGCTATTCTTAAAAAGAACTTGGATTGACATTTCTATGGACTTTATTTTGGGTTTGCCTAGTACTAAGAAGGGGAGGGATTCTATTTTTGTTGTTGTGGATAGATTCTCTAAGATGGCACATTTTATAGCTTGTCATAAAACCGATGATGCTTCAAACATTGCGGATTTGTTCTTTAAAGAAGTCGCTAGGTTGCGTGGCATGCCTAGGAATATTATTTCTGGTTCGATGTTAAATTCTTGAGTTACTTTTGGAAGACTTTATGGGGTAAACTTGGCACAAAATTGTTGTTTTCTACTACTTGTCATCCTCAAACGGATGGACAAACTGAAGTTGTCAATAGAACTTTGGGAACACTTTTGCGTGCTATTCTTAAAAAGAACTTGGATTGACATTTCTATGGACTTTATTTTTGGGTTGTCTAGGACTAAGAAAGAGAGAGATTCTATTTTCGTTGTTGTGGATAGATTCTCTAAGATAGCAGATTTTATAGCTTGTCATAAAACCGATGATGCTTCAAACATTGCGGATTTGTTCTTTAGAGAAGTCGTTAGGTTGCATGGCATAACTAGGACTATTGCTTTCTGATCGCGATGTTAAATTCTTGAGTTACTTTTGGAATACTTTCATGGGCTAAACTTGGCACAAAATTGTTGTTTTCTACTACTTGTCATCCTCAAACGGATGGACAAACTGAAGTTGTCAATACAACTTTAGGAACACTTTTGCGTGCTATTCTTAAAAAGAACTTGGATTGACATTTATATTGAATTTATTTTGGGTTGCCTAGGACTAAGAAGGGGAGGGATTCTATTTTTGTTGTTGTGGATAGATTCTCTAAGATGGCACATTTTATAGCTTGTCATAAAACCGATGATGCTTCAAACATTGCGGATTTGTTCTTTAGAGAAGTCGTTAGGTTGCATGGCATGACTAGGACTATTGCTTCTGATCGCGATGTTAAATTCTTGAGTTACTTTTGGAAGACTTTATGTGCTAAACTTGGCACAAAATTGTTGTTTTCTACTACTTGTCCTCCTCAAACGGATGGACAAACTGAAGTTGTCAATAGAACTTTGGGAACACTTTTGCGTGCTATTCTTAAAAAGAACTTGGATTGACATTTCTATGGACTTTATTTTGGGTTGCCTAGGACTAAGAAGGGGAGGGATTCTATTTTTTTTGTTGTGGATAGATTCTCTAAGATGGCACATTTTATAGCTTGTCATAAAACCGATGATGCTTCAAACATTGCGGATTTGTTCTTTAGAGAAGTCGCTAGGTTGCATGGCATTGCCTAGGACTATTGTTTCTGGTCGCGATGTTAAATTATTGAGTTACTTTTGGAAGACTTTCTGGACTAAACTTGGCACAAAATTGTTGTTTTCTACTACTTGTCATCCTCAAACGGATTGACAAACTGAAGTTGTCAATAGAACTTTGGGAACACTTTTGCGTGCTATTCTTAAAAAGAACTTGGATTGACATTTCTATGGACTTTATTTTGGGTTTGCCTAGTACTAAGAAGGGAGGGATTCTATTTTTGTTGTTGTGGATAGATTCTCTATGATGACACATTTTATAGCTTGTCATAAAATCGATGATGCTTCAAACATTGCGGATTTGTTCTTTCGAGAAGTCGTTAGGTTGCATGGCATTCCTAGGACTATTGCTTCTGGTCGCGATGTTAAATTCTTGAGTTACTTTTGGAAGACTTTCATGGGCTAAACTTGGCACAAAATTGTTGTTTTCTACTACTTGTCATCCTCAAACGGATGGACAAACTGAAGTTGTCAATAGAACTTTGGGAACACTTTTGCGTGCTATTCTTAAAAAGAACTTGGATTGACATTTCTATGGACTTTATTTTGGGTTGCCTAGGACTAAGAAAGGAGGGATTCTATTTTCGTTGTTGTGGATAGATTCTCTAAGATGGCACATTTTATAGCTTGTCATAAAACCGATGATGCTTCAAACATTGCGGATTTGTTCTTTAGAGAAGTCGCTAGGTTGCATGGCATGCCTAGGACTATTGTTTCTGGTCGCGATGTTAAATTATTGAGTTACTTTTGGAAGACTTTATGGGCTAAACTTGGCACAAAATTGTTGTTTTCTACTACTTGTCATCCTCAAACGGATGGACAAACTGAAGTTGTCAATAGAACTTTGGGAACACTTTTGCGTGCTATTCTTAAAAAGAACTTGGATTGACATTTCTATGGACTTTATTTTGGGTTGCCTAGGACTAAGAAGGGTAGGGATTCTATTTTTGTTGTTGTGGATAGATTCTCTAAGATGGCACATTTTATAGCTTGTCATAAAACCGATGATGCTTCAAACATTGCGGATTTGTTCTTTAGAGAAGTCGCTAGGTTGCATGGCATGCCTAGGACTATTGTTTCTGGTCGCGATGTTAAATTATTGAGTTACTTTTGGAAGACTTTCTGGGCTAAACTTGGCACAAAATTGTTGTTTTCTACTACTTGTCATCCTCAAACGGATGGACAAACTGAAGTTGTCAATAGAACTTTGGGAACACTTTTGCGTGCTATTCTTAAAAAGAACTTGGATTGACATTTCTATGGACTTTATTTTGGGTTTGCCTAGTACTAAGAAGGGGAAGGATTCTATTTTTGTTGTTGTGGATAGATTCTCTAAGATGGCACATTTTATAGCTTGTCATAAAACCGATGATGCTTCAAACATTGCGGATTTGTTCTTTAGAGAAGTCGTTAGGTTGCATGGCATGACTAGGACTATTGCTTCTGATCGCGATGTTAAATTCTTGAGTTACTTTTGGAATACTTTTTGGGCTAAACTTGGCACAAAATTGTTGTTTTCTACTACTTGTCATCCTCAAACGGATGGACAAACTGAAGTTGTCAATAGAACTTTGGGAACACTTTTGCGTGCTATTCTTAAAAAGAACTTGGATTGACATTTCTATGGACTTTATTTTGGGTTTGCCTAGTACTAAGAAGGGGAGGGATTCTATTTTTGTTGTTGTGGATAGATTCTCTAAGATGGCACATTTTATAGCTTGTCATAAAACCGATGATGCTTCAAACATTGCGGATTTGTTCTTTAGAGAAGTCGTTAGGTTGCATGGCATGACTAGGACTATTGCTTCTGATCGCGATGTTAAATTCTTGAGTTACTTTTGGAATACTTTTTGGGCTAAACTTGGCACAAAATTGTTGTTTTCTACTACTTGTCATCCTCAAACGGATGGACAAACTGAAGTTGTCAATAGAACTTTGGGAACACTTTTGCGTGCTATTCTTAAAAAGAACTTGGATTGACATTTCTATGGACTTTATTTTTGGGTTGTCTAGGACTAAGAAAGAGAGAGATTCTATTTTCGTTGTTGTGGATAGATTCTCTAAGATAGCAGATTTTATAGCTTGTCATAAAACCGATGATGCTTCAAACATTGCGGATTTGTTCTTTAGAGAAGTCGTTAGGTTGCATGGCATAACTAGGACTTTTGCTTTTGATCGCGATGTTAAATTCTTGAGTTACTTTTGGAATACTTCATGGGCTAAACTTGGCACAAAATTGTTGTTTTCTACTACTTTTCATCCTCAAACGGATGGACAAACTGAAGTTGTCAATACAACTTTAGGAACACTTTTGCGTGCTATTCTTAAAAAGAACTTGGATTGACATTTATATTGAATTTATTTTGGGTTGCCTAGGACTAAGAAGGGGAGGGATTCTATTTTTGTTGTTGTGGATAGATTCTCTAAGATGGACACATTTTATAGCTTGTCATAAAACCGATGATGCTTCAAACATTGCGGATTTGTTCTTTAGAGAAGTCGTTAGGTTGCATGGCATGACTAGGACTATTGCTTCTGATCGCGATGTTAAATTCTTGAGTTACTTTTGGAAGACTTTATGAGCTAAACTTGGCACAAAATTGTTGTTTTCTACTACTTGTCCTCCTCAAACGGATGGACAAACTGAAGTTGTCAATAGAACTTTGGGAACACTTTTGCGTGCTATTCTTAAAAAGAACTTGGATTGACATTTCTATGGACTTTATTTTGGGTTGCCTAGGACTAAGAAGGGGAGGGATTCTATTTTTTTTGTTGTTATCGATTCTCTAAGATGGCACATTTTATAGCTTGTCATAAAACCGATGATACTTCAAACATTGCGGATTTGTTCTTTAGAGAAGTCGCTAGGTTGCATGGCTTGCCTAGGACTATTGTTTCTGGTCGCGATGTTAAATTATTGAGTTACTTTTGGAAGACTTTCTGGACTACACTTGGCACAAAATTGTTGTTTTCTACTACTTGTCATCCTTAAACGGATGGACAAACTGAAGTTGTCAATAGAACTTTGGGAACACTTTTGCGTGCTATTCTTAAAAAGAACTTGGATTGACATTTCTATGGACTTTATTTTGGGTTTGCCTAGTTCTAAGAAGGGGAGGGATTCTATTTTTGTTGTTGTGGATAGATTCTCTAAGATGGCACATTTTATAGCTTGTCATAAAATCGATGATGCTTCATACATTGCGGATTTGTTCTTTCGAGAAGTCGTTAGGTTGCATGGCATGACTAGGACTATTGCTTCTGATCGCGATGTTAAATTCTTGAGTTACTTTTGGAATACTTTTTGATGCAACCCGAACCCCTCGAGCCTTGTTCCCAAGCCTTCATTGGTTGGATGAAGGGCAACATTCAACATCTTCAAGCGTCCTCTCGGGATTGGTTCTTGAAACACATAGTGGCTGGCTAGATTCATATCATACTCCCTTTCTTTAAAAAGATTTGTCCTCAAATCTTGTCTTTCTTGATAGCTAGGAAGATCAATGTATTCCATGCCTTTTCCACAATCCTGCAAGTAGAGTTTAACAATGCTCGGGATGGAACCGGCTATTTCATTAAAATAAAATAAACCAACTTTGCACAGATGTACATGAAGTGGATTATTCAAAATAAAGAATCGCTCATCCTCACTCTTTTGGGCCATATACATAATTTCTTTTCCTGTCTGTTTGGCCTTTTTTTCGCACAACTCTTTATTTTCATCAATGGCCATCTCACTCTTTTTATCACTCCTTTTTTCGACCATCTTATTTTCTTTTTCTCTCAAATCATAACAAACTGATTCATCAATACTTATTACATTTGTAGACAGTTGAGCAAAAGAAACAACTTGCATATCATCTAACAACTCATCCTCCACAGCACAACACTCAATACTCGCATGAGACACAATTGAAGTATCAACCTCAACATTCAAATCATCCACAGGTTTGGCTTCAAGGTTGGAAGTGGAATCCACTACCTTCATATCCTCATTCGGACAATGATAAATATCATGTCCTACCTCTAGACACCAACAACATATAATATCACAAGTACGAGAATTTGAGTTTTTAAATGTACCTTGATATTCAAGCTTCGAAACCAACTTCGGTCTAGTTATGACCTTCTTCTCTCCACTCGACCTTCGTGCGGATGTCAAGAACTCCTCCCACGAGTCAATTCCCTGCCTACCACTCGAGTTGCACCTCCTAGCATTGTGATTTGGAACAAACTGCTTCCTCATCACCATTTTCATCTCATCCCATGTAACTATAGGGTCATGCCCACATCGTCTCCTACCTAGTACTAACTTATCCCACCAAGTACTAGCATAGTCGGTAAACTCACTGCAAGCTCGTCTTACCTTCATTGCTTCGGTATAATCCTCCCGTCTCTCAAATACACACTCCATTCTCTCTTCCCACTCAAGGTACACCTTTGGATCGGCTTCCCCACTGAAAAATGGAATTGTCATCTTCGTACCACTCAGTCTATACCCTTCCCGGCTTCTATACCCCTTATCCTCATCAAATCTCCTATAACGATCCATGTTCAACAACGTATCTCCTCCAACTCTATTACCTCGCCTATTCTCATCAATATGCATATCATACATCTCCTCTTCTTCATACCTCCGATATTTTTTTCGTTGAGGCTTAAACTCCTTCTCCCACCTTCTATCCAATCCTCCTAACATCGTTTTAAATTGACGTCCGTCAATCATTATACCGTGAACAGTAATTCCGGAATGAATAGTGATTCCGGCATGAATAGTAACTCCGGCGTGAATAGTAAATCCGGCAATGACTAGTAACCTGTCGGATGAATAGTGCCGGCGATGAACAGTAAGGACGGCGGATGAACAGTACCCCATCGTGAACAGTAAATTTTGTCGTGAACAAAACCCGACGTGAACAGTAACTTCGGCGACGATGAATAGTAACTACCGCAGATGAACAGTATTCGCGATGAACAGTAATCGCGAATTCGGCGATGAACAGTAAAAATCGGCAGATGAACAGTTCCATGAATAGTAAACCGTTGATGAACAGTAATGTCGGATGAATAGTGCCGGCGATGAACAGTAACCACGAATTTTTTTTTTTTTTTTTTTTTGTAGATTCAACAACAACGTAGAAATCGCTACACGAAAATCGGTATTGAAATCCTACGAAGAATTGAATGGATACACTTACTTGAATTCAATAAACCTAAAGCTCTGATACCAAATGATGTGAATCTTGACACGAATAAATAGAGGGTGCGATTTATTTTTAATCGTGTTTGCTATTTATTCGTGTCAAGATTCACATCATTTGGTATCAGAGCTCAAGGTTTTTGATTCAAGTAGAAGCTGACCGAGGCTACACGGACGTGTACACGGACCTGTACACGGTGTCCGTGTCTCATACATTCGAGATTGAGATTTACAGAGCCTACACGGACCCGTACACGGAGGTGAGCACGGGGTTCGTGTCCCTTGTTCCAGCTGAAGTTGTTACCCGAGTGTACACGGACCCGGACACGGAGGCACACACGGGGTCCGTGTCCTAGAGTTTTGGCCGAGAAAAATTACCTTATTTAGAGTTTTGTTTTGTTAGGAAACTAGATTTCTTGATATCTTTTGATATATAGACTATGTTGGACGAATGTTAGAACACAATACACATATTATTTTGAGTTTATCAAACTTGTGAGAATTTTCTCTCAACTTTTCAAAACTTTTAGCTTTGTCAAATCAAATCAAACTTATCAAAGATTTTAACTTTGTGGCGTTTGTCGGTCGTTGCTTGTGCGGATTGTCGTAGGTGAAGTTCTTCGAAGGTTCGTATAGTTTTCGATTGTTTATCCTCGTGTTTATTTGTTGCTAAACTCTTGCTAGTTTAGAGATGAATATCACACAATACTTGAATCAAAAGATCGGGAAAACACACGGATCTTAATATCGTAATTGAATAGAGGGTGCGATTTATTTTTAATTCGTGTCAAGAAGCCAAAAAAAAAAAAAAAAAAAAGGAATACAAAATTTACGAAAATTCACCATTATTTCATTTTGATATCTTGTTTTATTTTCTTTAGAGAGTCATATTTAATTGTCTCTCACAGTCAAAAAAAAAAAAATATTCATATTCGAATTTTTTGTCTACACAGTCCAAGTGAGTCGGTCGCATTTGTTCACAAGTTTGAACCTTGATTGTTTGATATCCCAAATACAAAGCTTGAGCACACTTTTGAGAGTACTATCAAATTCGAGTGGAAACATTTGAGTGTGAGTGTTATTTGTAGTGACCCGTTCCAGAATCACCTACTAATTAGAACTTAAGCATGCAAAATTAACATTTAAAACTGAATCAGGTAAACAGCGGAAAAACAGTAATACAACCCAATCGAATCTGTAAGTACAAAATACTTAAACAACCAGATCGAACTAAATACCAAGAACAAATACCAACAACTACAGGTCAACCTCTGCCAGCTCCCTGTCCACTCCCTCCTGGACCGTCCAACCTGAGACCTGCCCCATCGAATAGGGTGTCCAAAACAGAGATAAACCGAGGACGTGAGCATAAAACGCTCAGCACCGAAAGCATGAGTATACAAGACTATGACATGCATGTATGCAAAATGTACTGGATACCAGGATCTGGGTATATCGAAATACTGCTCAGGTAAATGACGTCAAGGTATGTAGCACTCTGCGCCGTCGCACCAGGAGGTGGCTCCCATACCAAAATAAACCTGTGGATATACCGGTGACCTGACCACCGTCGGCCAACGGGGTCCAACCATCCACAACAAACGAGGGCTGAGCACCCTCTCAACAGGCTATGTCAAAGATAATCAGGCTCAACATGATTATGCAAATGCCGCATAATAAACCATGCATCATATGACAGATAATAATGCAACATATAAACATGCAACACATAGTAAAGCATACTCAATCCTGCTATCTCGGATAGTACTTTCGTACCTCAAACCAGTAGATCCTAGCAATCAGCCCTAGAATCAAGCCTACAATCCAAGTGATACCATATCACTAAATCACATCTAAAAGCCTTAACTAGACTAATAGATACTCCCAAATCTCAAAGGGAACCCAGAACTATACCTGCGTCCGTAGTCAGCCCACTGATGCCGCTAGCCCCCAACTAGAGCACAGCTCCGCTACAAAACCAGTAGCTCCCCGCTAGTGCCCGAACCTCGGGAAAAGACTAGAAACCCATCAGAAACGACTAAAAGGCTCTTGAACTCTCGGAATTGGCGAGTGAAAAGTGAAGCCTCGCGCTTCTATTTATAGACAACGATCGGAAGATCCGATCCATTTCGGAAGATCCGATCCGGTGCACTTCGGAAGATCCGATCCACTTCGGAAGATCCGAACTCTGCATGTCTTCCACGTGTCCAGCCACCTGTCTTCGGACGATCCGAACCCTGATCGGACGATCCGAACTCTGACATGACATGACTCGTCTGACTCCGAACAGAACGGTCCATCCGAACCCACTTCGGACGATCCGAACCAACTTCGGACGATCCGAACCCGGTTCGGTCCTTCCGATCCCATCGAAATACAATTAATCCAATAATTAACTCAAATTAGGCATCGGGATACTACATTCTCCCCCTCTAAAAAGGATTTCGTCCGCGAAATCGAGTCTGAAGAATGACAATTCTGAACAACAATACATTCAACTTAAGAATGAATTACAACTGAAAGTACAACTGAAATTACAATCATAACTGAAAATACTACAACTAGAACAATTCTGGATGCTCTGACCGCATGCGACTCTCTAGTTCCCAAGTAGCTTCTTCAGTATTTCGGCGCTGCCACTGCACTAAGACAAGAGGAATAGTCTTATTCCGCAGTACCTTATCCTTCCAGTCTAAGATCGAAACCGGTCTTTCCACAAAAGACAAATCCGGATTCAGCTGAACTTCTGTTGGATGCAAAACATGAGACTCATCCGCTACGTATCGTCTCAGCAAGGACACATGAAACACATTGTGAACACTAGACAGATACGGTGGCAAAGCTAATCTGTAGGCCAAATCTCCCACACATTCTAAGATCTCAAAAGGACCAATGAATCTCGGAGATAGCTTACCCTTGTGTCCAAATCTCAGAATCCTCCGAAAAGGTGATACCTTGAGAAACACTTTCTCGCCTGCATCAAAATGAAGAGGTCTGCGCTTGGAGTTCGCATAACTTGCTTGTCGATCCTGAGCAGTCTTAATCCGCTGTTTGATCACAAGAACTTTGTCCATGGCCTGCTGAATCAATTCCGGACCCTCGACCTGTCGTTCTCCGACTTCTTCCCAGAACAGGGGAGTACGACAACGTCGACCATACAATGCTTCAAACGGAGACATACCAATACTCCTATGAAAACTGTTGTTGTATGCAAACTCTATCAGTGACAGATGATCCTGCCAAGCTGGCCCGAAATCCATCACACAAGATCTCAACATATCCTCAAGAGTACGAATAGTCCTTTCTGACTGACCGTCAGTCTCTGGGTGATATGCAGTACTCAAACTCAAGGTAGTGCCCAAAGCTTGCTGAAAGCTGCCCCAAAATCTAGACGTAAATCGAGGATCTCTGTCACTAACGATACTCACGGGCACACCATGAAACCGTACAATCTCCTGAATGTACAACTGTGCCATCCGATCGAAAGTGAAATCTCTGTTATACGGAAGAAAATGGGCAGACTTAGTAAGTCGATCCACTACCACCCAGATAGCATCTCTATTCCCCACAGACATAGGCAAGTGAGTCACGAAGTCCATCGTGATATGCTCCCACTTCCACTCCGGAATAGGAAGATTCTGCAACAAACCTCCAGGTCGTCGATACTCAGCCTTCACCTGCTGACAGACTAGGCACTTGGAGACATACTGATAAACATTACGTTTCATACCCTTCCACCAAAATCGAGTCCTCAAATCTTTATACATCTTGTTGCTCCCTGGATGAACACTCAACTTGCTACGATGAGCCTGGGACAAAATCTCCTCCCTCAAAGTGTCATCTTCCGGTACAAGAACACGACCAGATAAGCACAAAAGACCCTCGGACTGATAGTGGAATCCAGAAGTATTATCTCCATCAGCCAACCGAGCTAATTTCTGAACCTTAGAATCAGACATCTAAGCATCTCTAATCCGAGAATACAAAACTGGCTCGGACAAAATAGTAGCTATACGGATACTCTCTGTTCCCTTCTGATGCTTACAATTGAATCCCATCGAACAGAAATCCTGAATAATCCCAGATACAGCACAAGTCTGAAGAGCAGATAATCTCACCTTGCGACTAAGAGCATCGGCCGTGAGATTCGCAGATCCTGGATGATACTTGATCTCACAATCGTAATCCTTGAGTAGATCCATCCAACGACGCTGACGCATGTTCAACTCAGCCTGAGTGAACAGATACTTCAAACTCTTATGATCAGTGAAGATCTCAAATCGCTCACCATACAGATAATGGCGCCAGATTTTCAAAGCAAAAACGATCACTGCTAATTCCAGATCATGAACAGGATAGTTTTCCTCATGAGGCTTTAACTGTCTCGACGCATAAGCAATCACATGCTCATTCTGCATCAGAACACACCCTAGTCCCTGTAAAGAGGCATCGGTGTAAACACTGAAACCACCAGATCCAGACGGTAAAGCCAAAACAGGCGCAGATGTCAAACGTCTGCGAAGTTCCAAGAAACTCTCTTCGCACTCTGATGTCCACTCAAATGAAACATCTTTCCGAGTGAGCTGAGTGAGTGGCTTAGCAATCTGAGAGAAGTTGACAATGAAACGGCGATAATACCCAGCCAATCCCAGAAAACTGCGGATCTCGGCTACTGTCGTCGGACGCGACCAGTTCAACACCGCTTCCACCTTGCTCGGGTCAACTGAAACTCCCTCGCTAGAAATGACATGACCAAGGAATACAACCCTGTCAATCCAAAACTCACATTTACTCAACTTCGCATAAAGCTGATTCTCGCGAAGTGTCTGTAAAATAATCCTTAAGTGTTGTGCGTGTTCTTGCTGATCATGCGAATAGATTAAGATATCATCTATAAACACCACAACAAACTTATCCAAGAATTCCCGAAAAACCCGATTCATCAGATCCATAAAAACTGCTGGTGCATTCGTCACCCCAAAAGGCATAACCAGAAACTCATAATGCCCATACTGGGTCCTGAATGCAGTCTTCGATATATCTCCCTGATGAACTCGAAGCTGATGATAACCAGACCTTAAATCAATCTTGGAATACACAGAGGTACCTTGCAGTTGATCAAATAAATCATCAATCCGTGGCAACGGATACTTATTCTTTATCGTCGCACGATTCAAGTGCCGATAATCTATGCAGAGCCGCATAGAACCATCCTTCTTTTTGACAAAAAGAACTGGTGCTCCCCACGGGGACACACTGGGTCGAATATACCCCTTGTCAAGAAGATCCTGCAACTGCTGTTTCAATTCTTGCATCTCCGATGGAGCTAAACGATAAGGAGCCCTAGAGATTGGTGCCGTGCCTGGCACTAAATCAATGCCGAAATCCACTTCCCGAACGGGAGGAAAACCAGGAATCTCCTCGGGAAAAACATCCGGAAAATCGCAAACCACTGGAATGTCACTGATACCGACACTAACTGCGGACGAATCAATAGCATAGATAAGGTAGCCTTCCCCGCCCGACTCTAAAGCACGACAGGCTTTCAGAGCAGAAACCACAGGCATCGGGGGTCGCGCTCCCTCTCCATAGAAAAACCAACTGTCGCCCTCAACTGGACGAAACTGCACAAACTTCTGATAACAGTCCACAGTAGCTCTAAACACAGTCAGCACATCTATTCCCAGAATGCAATCAAAATCCTCCATCGCAAGAATCATCAAATTAGCAGTTAAAATATTACCCTCAAATTCTAGAGGACAACCTAAAACTAGACGTCTAGCTAGCACCGAATGACCCATCGGTGTGGAAACAGATACCACAACGTCCAAAGAAGTGAAAGGTAACTTATGACGCTTAGCAAACCTCGCAGATATGAATGAATGAGATGCACCAGTGTCAATGAGAACGTAAGCAGGTAATCCACATAATAAAAACACACCTGCGATAACTCTCTCGTTCTCCTCAGCCGCCTGATCCTGGTTAAGAGCAAAGACCTGCCCTTGAGTACGCGGTCGGAGGTTAGAACCCTGAGTAGACTGTCCCTGCTGTGGCCTCTGATGAACTGAAGCCTGAGAACCAGATCCTGATCCTCCGCCCGTCTGTGGACAATCTCTCTTCATGTGGCCCAACTCACCGCACTTGTAACAAGCACCCGCAACCTTGCGACAACGCTCCGTCGGATGATCCTTCCCGCAGTGCTGACACGGGCCCCTCTTCTTCCCAAAATGGTGAACTCCTCCAGTTCCAGAGGAAGAAGAAGTAGATCCAGCCTTCTTAAATGCTTGGGCGCGGGGACCCAAAGAACTAGTAGGACGAGCAGACTGCATGGCTCGACTTCTCAACAAACTGCCCTCAGCCTGGCGACAACGATTTACAAGGCCCTCATACGATGTCGGATCATCGCAGACAACAACCCGATCATAAATCTCCTGATTGAGGCCCTGAAGAAAATGGTTATACTTGGCCATAGCATTGTCACTGACATGCGGAACATATGGAAGCAACTCAAAGAACTTCTGCTGATACTCATCAACAGACAAACTTCCCTGCTTCAGATTGATCAGCTCAATCGCCTTGGTCTGCAGAAGAGCTGGCGGAAAGTAAAGCAACATGAAAGCGGCTCGGAAATCGGCCCAAAGAACTCGACCCTGTCGCTGAACTATCGGTGCAGAGGTAGACCTCCACCACTTGCGCGCACCACCCTCCAGCAAGAAATCAAGGGTATCAATCTGCTGCTCCGCCGAGCACTGAAAAGTCTTGAAGCAGCTCTCCATCTTCTCAAGCCAGTTCTCCGCAACATCCGGGGTCTCACCGCCTGAAAGAGGTTTCGGCCCCATCTGCAAGAACCGATGCATACTAAAACTCCGAGGCTCATCACGACGGTGTTGACGACGTTCTCGATGCTCTTGACGACGTTCCCGATCGTCGCGGTCTCCCCAGCTTCCAACGCTGCCATGACTACTAGCATCGTCGTCAAAACCAGACATCTCTTAGCTACAAAAGTTACCAGAGATTAAACCCAAAAGAACAGTTCTAAATCCCAAAATCTTAATGCATGCTCTGATACCATAAATGTAGTGACCCGTTCCAAAATCACCTACTAATTAGAACTTAAGCATGCAAAATTAACATTTAAAACTGAATCAGGTAAACAGCGGAAAAACAGTAATACAACCCAATCGAATCTGTAAGTACAAAATACTTAAACAACCAGATCGAACTAAATACCAAGAACAAATACCAACAACTACAGGTCAACCTCTGCCAGCTCCCTGTCCACTCCCTCCTGGACCGTCCAACCTGAGACCTGCCCCATCGAATAGGGTGTCCAAAACAGAGATAAACCGAGGACGTGAGCATAAAACGCTCAGCACCGAAAGCATGAGTATACAAGACTATGACATGCATGTATGCAAAATGTACTGGATACCAGGATCTGGGTATATCGAAATACTGCTCAGGTAAATGACGTCAAGGTATGTAGCACTCTGCGCCGTCGCACCAGGAGGTGGCTCCCATACCAAAATAAACCTGTGGATATACCGGTGACCTGACCACCGTCGGCCAACAGGGTCCAACCATCCACAACAAACGAGGGCTGAGCACCCTCTCAACAGGCTATCTCAAAGATAATCAGGCTCAACATGATTATGCAAATGCCGCATAATAAACCATGCATCATATGACAGATAATAATGCAACATATAAACATGCAACACATAGTAAAGCATACTCAATCCTGCTATCTCGGATAGTACTTTCGTACCTCAAACCAGTAGATCCTAGCAATCAGCCCTAGAATCAAGCCTACAATCCAAGTGATACCATATCACTAAATCACATCTAAAAGCCTTAACTAGACTAATAGATACTCCCAAATCTCAAAGGGAACCCAGAACTATACCTGCGTCCGTAGTCAGCCCACTGATGCCGCTAGCCCCCAACTAGAGCACAGCTCCGCTACAAAACCAGTAGCTCCCCGCTGGTGCCCGAACCTCGGGAAAAGACTAGAAACCCATCAGAAACGACTAAAACGCTCTGGAACTCTCGGAATTGGCGAGTGAAAAGTGAAGCCTCGCGCTTCTATTTATAGACAACGATCGGAAGATCCGATCCACTTCGGAAGATCCGATCCGGTGCACTTCGGAAGATCCGATCCACTTCGGAAGATCCGAACTCTGCATGTCTTCCACGTGTCCAGCCACCTGTCTTCGGACGATCCGAACCCTGATCGGACGATCCGAACTCTGACATGACATGACTCGTCTGACTCCGAACAGAACGGTCCATCCGAACCCACTTCGGACGATCCGAACCAACTTCGGACGATCCGAACCCGGTTCGGTCCTTCCGATCCCATCGAAATACAATTAATCCAATAATTAACTCAAATTAGGCATCGGGATACTACATTATTTCTTTGGAGTGACTAGTGAGTATTTGTTGTGAACCAAAAAAATAAGAGAGGAGAGACGAGTGAATTTCTTTGGAGTGACCGGTGAGCTTTTGGGTGAGGAGTTATTTGTTTTCTACTAACATTTTCTTGCAGGTACAATTCTAAAAATTAGATGGAGAAGGAGGTAGGAGATAATTCGAACCCGGGGTCATCTAAGTTCCCACTGGAGGCGTTGTTTGGGGATTTTAGTAGGATGATGACGACCCAAATGGAGTCGTTGCATGAGAGGTTGGGTAAACTTGAGGTTAGTGTTAGTGGGGGTAAACCTAAGCCTAGGGATTTGGGTAGAGATGACGAGGAGTATGATCTAGGAGGAGGCGATGAGAGTCAAAATGAGAATTGGGGTAGGAATGGAAGAGATAGAGGATTTGGTAGAGGAAGAAGGGAAGCCATGCGGGGTAGATATGAGGAGATTAGGGAAGATGGTCACATGGGTAGTATTAAGATGAAAATCCCTTCATTCCATGGGAAATCTGACCCGGAGGTGTACCTAGAATGGGAAAAGAGGGTAGAGTTCGTTTTTGAATGTCACCACTACTCCGAACAAAAGAAGGTGAGGTTGGCGGTGGTTGAGTTCTTAGACTATGCTCTCATTTGGTGGGATCAATTAGTGACCACTAAAAGAAAGTATAATGAGAGACCCATTGAATCTTGGGATGAAATGAAGAGTGTAATGAGGAAGAGGTTTGTACCTAACCACTATTATAGGGAGATGTTTAAGAGGTTACAAACTTTGAGGCAAGGATTGAAGAGTGTTGAGGACTACTATCAGGAGATGGAAGTACTCATGATTAGGGCAAATACTGAGGAGGATAATGAAGCAACTATGGCTCGTTTTCTTTGTGGTTTGAACAGGGAGATCCAAGATCAAGTGGAGCTTCGGCACTACTTAGATCTAGATGAGATGGTGCAAATGGCCATTAAAGTGGAGCAACAACTCAAGAGGCGAGGAGTTGGCCGCACCAATCAAACCGGAGGTGCATCATCTTCTTGGCAATCCAATGTTGTGAACCGTGAGGAGAATAAAGTGGAGTCCAAGCCAAGATTTGACACTAAGCAAGAGGCGCCTAAGCAAGTAGTCCAAGGTAAATCTGAAACTCCTTCTAATCGTTCTAGGGATACTAAATGCTTTAGATGTCAAGGGTTGGGTCATATTGCTAGTGAATGTCCTAATAAGAGAGTGATGGTTTTGAATGCTTGTGGTGAGTATGAGTCCCAAAGCGAGGGTAGTGATGATGATATGCCTGGATTGGAGGATCCCGATGAGGGATATGAGGCGGTTGTAGGAAAATCGTTGGTGACTAGGCGTATCATGATTGGCCAAGTCGAGGAGGAGGAGACCAATCAAAGGGGGAACTTGTTCCATACTAGGTGCTTTGTGAACGAAAAGGTTTGCAACGTTATTATAGATGGGGGAAGTTGCACCAACGTAGCTAGTTGTGAGATGGTGGAGAAGTTGATTTTGCCTACTTTAAAGCACCCTCAACCATATAGACTTCAATGGTTGAATGATTGTGCGGAAGTGAAAGTAAATAGGCAAGTACTAGTGTCCTTTTCTATCGGGAAGTATGCGGATGAGGTTTTGTGTGACGTGGTGCCTATGCATGCTTGTCATATCTTATTGGGTAGGCCTTGGCAATTTGATAGGAAGGTAACACATGATGGTTTCAAAAATAGGTACTCATTTGTCCTAAACAAAGAACCAATTATATTACTACCTTTGTCACCAAAACAAATACTTGAAGATCAATTGAAAAAGAAAAAAAGAGATGAGGCCGAAAAAAAGAGTGTCCAAAAGAGTGAGATGGCCTTCCAACAAGAAAAAGACAATTATGTGGTCGAAAGAAAGAGTGAACAAAAGAGTGAGATGACCATAGAAAAGAAAAAAGAGAGAGAAAAAGAGGCCAAAGAGAAAGAAAAGAAAAATAATTTGATGGCCCAAAGGAGTGAAAAGAGTGAGATTGAGAGTTGTTTATTAGTGCACAAACCATTACATGTACCTTTGTACAAAGTGGTTTACTCATATTGTGATGCAACCCGAACCCCTCGAGCCTTGTTCCCAAGCCTTCATTGGTTGGATGAAGGGCAACATTAAACATCTTCAAGCGTCCTCTCGGGATTGGTTCTTGAAACGCATAGTGGCTGGCTAGATTCATATCACTTTTTGGGCTAACCTTAGCACAAAATTGTTGTTTTCTACTACTTGTCATCCTCAAACGGATAGACAAACTGAAGTTGTCAATAGAACTTTGGGAACACTTTTGCGTGCTATTCTTAAAAAGAACTTGGATTGACATTTCTATGGACTTTATTTTGGGTTGCCTAGGACTAAGAAGGGGAGGGATTCTATTTTTGTTGTTGTGGATAGATTCTCTAAGATGGCACATTTTATAGCTTGTCATAAAACAGATGATGCTTCAAACATTGCGGATTTGTTCTTTAAAGAATCGCTAGGTTGCGTGGCATGCCTAGGACTATTTTTTCTGGTCGTTATGTTAAATTCTTGAGTTACTTTTGGAAGACTTTATGGGCTAAACTTGGCACAAAATTGTTGTTTTCTACTACTTGTCATCCTCAAACGGATGGACAAACTGAAGTTGTCAATAGAATTTTGGGAACACTTTTGCGTGCTATTCTTAAAAAGAACTTGGATTGATATTTCAATGGACTTTATTTTGGGTTTCCTAGGACTAAGAAGGGTAGGGATTCTATTTTTTTTGTTGTGGATAGATTCTCTAAGATGGCACATTTTATAGCTTGTCATAAAACCGATGATGCTTCAAACATTGCGGATTTGTTCTTTAGAGAAGTCGTTAGGTTGCATGGCATGACTAGGACTATTGCTTCTGATCGCGATGTTAAATTCTTGAGTTACTTTTGGAAGACTTTATGTGCTAAACTTGGCACAAAATTGTTGTTTTCTACTACTTGTCCTCCTCAAACGGATGGACAAACTGAAGTTGTCAATAGAACTTTGGGAACACTTTTGGTGCTATTCTTAAAAAGAACTTGGTTTGACATTTCTATGGACTTTATTTTGGGTTGCCTAGGACTAAGAAGGGGAGGGATTCTATTTTTTTATTGTGGATAGATTCTCTAAGATGGCACATTTTATAGCTTGTCATAAAACCGATGATGCTTCAAACATTGCGGATTTGTTCTTTAGAGAAGTCGCTAGGTTGCATGGCTTGCCTAGGACTATTGTTTCTGGTCGCGATGTTAAATTATTGAGTTACTTTTGGAAGACTTTCTGGACTAAAATTGGCACAAAATTGTTGTTTTCTACTACTTGTCATCCTCAAACGGATGGACAAACTGAAGTTGTCAATAGAACTTTGGGAACACTTTTGCGTGCTATTCTTAAAAAGAACTTGGATTGACATTTCTATGGACTTTATTTTGGGTTTGCCTAGTTCTAAGAAGGGGAGGGATTCTATTTTCGTTGTTGTGGATAGATTCTCTAAGATGGCACATTTTATAGCTTGTCATAAAATCGATGATGCTTCAAACATTGCGGATTTGTTCTTTCGAGAAGTCGTTAGGTTGCATGGCATGACTAGGACTATTGCTTCTGATCGCGATGTTAAATTCTTGAGTTACTTTTGGAATACTTTTTGGGCTAACCTTGGCACAAAATTGTTGTTTTCTACTACTTGTCATCCTCAAACGGATAGACAAACAGAAGTTGTCAATAAAACTTTGGGAAAACTTTTGCGTGCTATTCTTAAAAAGAACTTGGATTGACATTTCTATGGACTTTATTTTGGGTTGCCTAGGACTAAGAAGGGGAGGGATTCTATTTTTGTTGTTGTGGATAGATTCTCTAAGATGGCACATTTTATAGCTTGTCATAAAACCGATGATGCTTCAAACATTGCGGATTTGTTCTTTAAAGAAGTCGCTAGGTTGCGTGGCATGCCTAGGACTATTTTTTCTGGTCGCTATGTTAAATTCTTGAGTTACTTTTGGAAGACTTTATGGGCTAAACTTGGCACAAAATTGTTGTTTTCTACTACTTGTCATCCTCAAACGGATGGACAAACTGAAGTTGTCAATAGAATTTTGGGAACACTTTTGCGTGCTATTCTTAAAAAGAACTTCGATTGACATTTCTATGGACTTTACTTTGGGTTGCCTAGGACTAAGAAGGGTAGGGATTCTATTTTTGTTTTTGTGGATAGATTCTCTAAGATGACACTTTTTATAGCTTGTCATAAAACCGATGATGCTTCAAACATGGCGGATTTGTTCTTTAGAGAAGTCGCTAGGTTGCATGGCATGCCTAGGACTATTGTTTCTGGTCGCGATGTTAAATTATTGAGTTACTTTTGGAAGACTTTCTGGGCTAAACTTGGCACAAAATTGTTGTTTTCTACTACTTGTCATCCTCAAACGGATGGACAAACTGAAGTTGTCAATAGAACTTTGGGAACACTTTTGCATGCTATTCTTAAAAAGAACTTGGATTGACATTTCTATGGACTTTATTTTGGGTTTCCCTAGTACTAAGAAGGGGAAGGATTCTATTTTTGTTGTTGTGGATAGATTCTCTAAGATGGCACATTTTATAGCTTGTCATAAAACCGATGATGCTTCAAACATTGCGGATTTGTTCTTTAGAGAAGTCGTTAGGTTGCATGGCATGACTAGGACTATTGCTTCTGATCGCGATGTTAAATTCTTGAGTTACTTTTAGAAGACTTTATGTGCTAAACTTGGCACAAAATTGTTGTTTTCTACTACTTGTCCTCCTCAAACGAATGGACAAATTGAAGTTGTCAATAGAACTTTGGGAACACTTTTGCATGCTATTCTTAAAAAGAACTTGGATTGACATTTCTATGGACTTTATTTTGGGTTGCCTAGGACTAAGAAGGGGAGGGATTCTATTTTTTTTGTTGTAGATAGATTCTCTAAGATGGCACATTTTATAGCTTGTCATAAAACCGATGATGCTTCAAACATTGCGGATTTGTTCTTTAGAGAAGTCGTTAGGTTGCGTGGCATGCCTAGGAATATTGTTTCTGGTCGCGATGTTAAATTATTGAGTTACTTTTGGAAGACTTTCTGGACTAAACTTGGCACAAAATTGTTGTTTTCTACTACTTGTCATCCTCAAACGGATGGACAAACTGAAGTTGTCAATAGAACTTTGGGAACACTTTTGCGTGCTATTCTTAAAAAGAACTTGGATTGACATTTCTATGGACTTTATTTTTGGTTTGCCTAGTACTAAGAAGGGGAGGGATTTTATTTTTGTTGTTGTGGATAGATTCTCTAAGATGACAAATTTTATAGCTTGTCATAAAACCGATGATGCTTCAAACATTGCGGATTTGTTCTTTAAAGAAGTCGCTAGGTTGCGTGGCATGCCTAGGACTATTTTTTCTGGTTCGATGTTAAATTTTGTAATGCCCGATAATTTGATTATCGTAATTTGCTATGAGATTAGTGAATTAAATAGATATAATTGTCAACGGGTCACTACGAGACAAGATTGGACAAAGAATATAAATTTCATAAGTTTCGGGCAGAACTAGTGGCGCCCGAGCGGTAGAAAGTGACCGCCCGAGCGCCAATGGTCAAGGAGATGATGTTCGGGCAGAATGTGTGGCGCCCGGGCGGTAATTTATGACCGCCCGAGCGCCAGAACCAGACATCGCGGGCAGAACCTTCCGCGCCCGGGCGGTAGAACTTAACCGCCCGAGCGCCGAGCTCGCGCCCGGGCGGTAAGATTCGACCGCCCGAGCGCCAGCGAGATTTGGCAAGAGTGAGCCACGTTTCTTAATCATGCAAGTGGGATATATATAAACGATTTTCCCTCAGAAATCTGATAAGAATCAGAAAAGAAAAAGCTCCGAGAGGCTTTTGAAATCTTTGTTAAGACAACGAAGTGCTCCATATGTTGCTCCTACGCCAAGACCACCACAACCTTCAGTGCAATCTCCTCCTCCTAGATTTGAAAGCAGCGGTAGTAGCAGTGGCAGAAAGGAACAGCTGAAGGCGAAGGGGAAACAGTTTAAAAGACCTGGGAGCAGCTCTTCAAGCTCCAGTGGATCAAGACAGACTGGTTTTGATCAGAGTACCAGGTATTCAGGTGTTTATTGCTGTTCCTGTGGAGGAAAACTTGCGACTGAACAGTGCCAGGGAGTTACAGGCCGATGCAACATTTGTAGGCAACCGGGTCATTTCGCCAAAGTCTGTCCACAGAGGAGTGTACAGCCAGCCCAGAGTGGACGAGCATCCGGTTCAGTACCTCAGTTTGAACGGCAGGCATCATCGGTTCATTCTTTTCAGCCTCCCCCGTCACAGACTCAACCCAGAGCCAGGGGTAGTCAGACTGTGAGTCAATCTCCGAGGCAACAGGCTCAAGTGTTTGCATTGACAGAAGAACAAGCACAAGATGCACCAGATGATGTTATAGCAGGTAACTGCTCTCTTTATGGTTATCCTGCTTATATCTTGATAGATACTGGTGCATCGCATACATTCATTTCGGAGCGATTTGCATTGTTGCATTCATTGCCTGTTGAATCTTTGTTAGAGGTTGTATCTATTAATTCTCCGTTGGGAAGTGGATTGATATCTGTAACTACGGTTAAACATTGCATTCTACAGTTTGAGGGGCATGAGATTGACCTAGATTGTATAGTATTGGGTCTAGCTGATTTTGATTGTATAGTCGGTATTGACATGCTAACGAAGTACAGAGCTACCGTGGATTGTTTCCACAAGATTGTCAGATTCAGACCCGAGATGACAGACGAGTGGAAATTCTACGGGAAGGGTTCCAGATCTCGGATTCCCTTGATTTCAGCTCTTACTATGAACAGATTGTTATAAAAAGGAGCAGATGGTTTCTTTATTTATGCTGTAGATATGCAGAAGTCGAGCCCGGCAGTGGCGGATTTGCCAGTAGTACGGGAATTTCCAGATATTTTTCCAGATGAAATCCCAGGATTACCTCCAGTGCGAGAGGTAGATTTTAGTATTGATCTTGTACCAGGTACCGTCCCTATTTCGAGAGCTCCGTATAGGATGGCACCCATCGAACTAAAAGAATTGAAAGCACAGTTAGAAGATCTTCTGGCCAAGGGATATATCAGACCTAGTGTATCTCCTTGGGGCGCTCCGGTGCTGTTTGTGCGAAAGAAAGACGGTTCGATGCGATTGTGTATAGACTACCGGCAACTGAATAAGGCAACAATCAAGAATAAATATCCATTGCCTAGGATCGATGATTTATTTGATCAATTGCAGGGATCATCGGTTTATTCTAAGATTGATTTGCGATCGGGATATCATCAGCTCAGAGTTCGAGATGTAGACATACCGAAGACAACATTTCGAACCAGGTATGGACATTACGAATTTATTGTCATGCCTTTTGGTTTAACAAATGCTCCAGCGGTATTTACGGGCTTGATGAATCAAGTGTTTCAGAGGTATTTAGATGATTTTGTGATCGTTTTCATAGATGATATTCTGGTGTATTCTAAGAACAGGAATGTGCATGCAGAGCATCTCAGAATTGTGTTGCAGACAATAAGAAATGAGAGATTGTATGCTAAATTGTCAAAATGTGAATTTTGGTTGAATCGAATTGTATTCTTGGGGCATATAATTTCTGGAGATGGTATTGTTGTTGATCCGAGTAAAGTGGAAGCTGTGATAAATTGGCCAAGACCGACTTCGGTGCCAGAAATACGCAGTTTCATGGGTCTAGCAGGATACTATAGACGATTCATCCAAGACTTCTCCAGTATTGCAAAGCCAATCACACAATTGACACAGAAGAATAAGCCATTTGTATGGTCAGAGGAGTGCGAGTCTAGCTTTCTAGAGTTGAAGAAGAGGCTGACCAGTGCTCCAGTGTTGACGATACCTTCCGGTACGGGCGATTTCGTTGTATATTGCGATGCTTCTCACAGAGGTTTGGGATGTGTTCTTATGCAACGGGGTCATCTGATCGCATACGCCTCGAGACAATTGAAGCCACATGAAGTTAGATACCCCATTCATGATCTAGAATTGGCGGCTATCGTTTTTGCATTGAAGATTTGGCGTCACTATCTCTACGGCGAGAAATTTGAGATTTTCTCCGATCACAAGAGCCTGAAGTACCTATTTTCTCAGTCAGAATTGAATATGAGGCAACGTAGATGGCTTGATTTACTGAAAGACTTTGATTGCGAAATCAAATATTATCCAGGAAAGTCAAATGCAGCAGCGGACGCCTTGAGTCGAAAGGTTTGTTCTCTATCCTTATCGGCGATAGGTGTTACAAAACTCGTTGAAAATTGCTGTTTCTCTGGACTAGAATTTGATACAGATAGGAGGCCACTACGACTTGCTGCTATTCAAGTTGAGCCAGATTTGATCATGAGGATCAAAGAAGCACAGAGAAGAGATCAGAACGTGCAAAGATCGATTCAAATGGTCAGATCAGGGCATATGTCAGAATATCAGGTACATGATCATGTGCTGTACGTGAATAACGTTCTTGTTGTACCAGATGTTGCAGAGTTGAAACAGCAGATTCTGTAAGAGGCACATTGTAGTCGATTCAGTATTCATCCTGGTGGCAGGAAGATGTATAATGACTTGAAGACACAATTCTGGTGGAAACATATGAAATCAGATATTGCAGAATTCGTGTCTAAGTGTTTGAACTGCCAACAGGTAAAAGCTGAAAGGAAGAAGCCCGGGAGGTTACTTCAGAGTTTATCTATTTCAGAATAGAAATGGGATAACATTTCCATGGATTTTGTGACGAAGTTACCTCGATCATCCAGAGGTTGCGATGCGATTTGGGTCATTATTGACAGATTGACCAAATCTGCATGTTTCATTCCGTACAGAATGACGTATAGGCATGATCAGATGGCGGAGATTTATGTAAGAGAGGTAGTCAGATTGCATGGTGTGCCGAAGTCTATAGTATCAGATCATGATCCACGATTCACTTCTCAATTTTGGCACAGTTTGCAGCAGGATTTAGGTACAACATTACACCTGAGTACTGCTTACCATCCTCAGACAGACGGACAGTCAGAGCGGACTATCCAGACTTTAGAGGATATGTTGAGAGCCGTAGTGCTAGATTTTGGTACTAGTTGGCAAGATTCCTTACCTCTTTGCGAATTCTCTAACAATAATAGCTACCAGACGAGCATTGAGATGGCACCGTTTGAAGCTTTATATGGTAAGAAGTGCAGATCTCCGCTATACTGGGATGACGTTTCAGAGGTACCAGAACTTGGGCCAGATATGATTCGTGACATGACTGAGAAGGAAAAAGTCATTCAGAAGAGAATGAAGACGGCACAAGATAGACAAGCCAAATACGCCAATGTCAGACGTAGACCGTTGGTATTCGAGCAAGGAGACAGAGTATTTTTAAAGATTTCTCCATTCAGAGGCGTTGTCAGATTTGGCAAGCATGGAAAGCTGTCTCCTAGATACGTCGGTCCTTACGAGATTCTAGAGAAGATTGGCGATCGAGCATATCGACTGGCTCTTCCTCCTTCTCTATCTGGAATACATGACGTTTTTCATGTATCAATGTTGCGTAGATACATGCCAGATATTTCTCATGTCATTCAGCCTGACGAAGCGGAGCTTGATCAGACCTTGAGCTATGTTGAACAACCGATACAGATCCTTGATCGAAAAGAAAAACAACTCCATACGAAAACCATTCCCCTTGTGAAAGTTCAGTGGAGTCGTCATGGGATTGAAGAAGCGACTTGGGAAACAGAGGCAGATATGCGACAGAAACATCCCGAGTTATTTACTTAATGTAAGTAAATTTTCAGTCTTGATTAAATTACTTCTTATGCATGATTTGAGTGATTGTCCGAGATTTCGAGGGCGAAATCATTTCTTAGAGGGGGAGAAATGTAATGCCCGAGAATTTTATTATCGTAATTTGCTATGAGATTAGTGAATTAAATAGATATAATTGTCAACGGGTCACTACGAGACCAGATTGGACAAAGAATATATATTTCATAAGTTTCGGGCAGAACTAGTGGCGCCCGAGCAGTAGAAAGTGACCGCCCGAGCGCCAATGGTCAAGGAGATGATGTTTGAGCAGAAGGTGTGGCGCCCGGGCGGTAATTTATGACCGCCCGAGCGCCAGAACCAGACATCGCGGGCAGAACCTTCCGCGCCCGGGCGGTAAAACTTAACCGCCCGAGCGCCGAGCTCGCGCCCGGGCGGTAAGATTCGACTGCCCGAGCGCCAGCGAGATTTGGCAAGAGTGAGCCACGTTTCTTATGCATGCAAGTGGGATATATATAAACGATTTTCCCTCAGAAATCTGATAAGAATCAGAAAAGAAAATCTCCAAGAGGCTTTTGAAATCCTTACGCTTGCATCTTTCAATCCGTCCGTCAGATTTGAAATCCGACTTCGGTACCGTGTTCCTATCGTTGTAGGCTACGCGTGGACGTAAGTTTTATTATGTTTTGGCATGTCTTGAAATTATGATGTTGAAAGAATCAGATATGATTGATATATGTTATTTCTGACATGTGAGACATTGTATAATTGTAATCGGATTTAAGAACAGACACTGTATAGAATTATTATGAATTTCAGAATTGAATTGACTGGAATATGGTATCAGATTTATACCATTATCAGTTATAAATTGGGGAAATGATGTAGATTGTTTAATATGGAAATTGTGCAGTTAAATTGTACCGAGATCACGTATAGAATTAGATATGGGTTGATTAGATTTGAGATTAATAGAATATGTATTCCCATTTGTATTTCAGATCTGATAGTGACAGATTCATCTTCGAGACTTCGACGATTGTGCGACAAAAGGTATAGTACCG